>NC_081407.1:912164425-912291925 GCF_030272615.1 Cryptomeria japonica
ATGGGTTATGAGTTGTGTCACGTCTAGCTCCTTCTTTGTGCTAATTAATGGAGATCATACTGAGTTGTTTGGTGCTTCTAGGGGTATTCGCCAGGGGGACCCCCTCTCTCCTTACTTATTCATTCTTTTGGCTGAGGATCTGGGGAGGCTGATTAAGCATAATATGGGTTTGGGTATTATTCAGGGTTGGAGTTGGGGTAATGACTTGCAGCTGCAGTCTCATTTGCAATTTGTTGATGACACGACCCTGATGGGATTAGCTCGGATCAGAGAAGCTACTAATCTGCGTAAAGTTTTGGATGTTTATCTTGCAGCTTCGGGCCAGTTGATCAATGAGGATAAATCTTCCATCCTCTTCTTCAACACACCTGGAACTATTCTGAGGAGGATTGCTCATATCTTGAGATTCCAAGTTGGCTCCCTGCCCTTGACTTATCTAGGTATTCCTATTTCTCCTGGTAACACTCCCAGGGATTCGTGGTAGGGTATCTTGGATAAATTTCGCACGAAGGTTGAACATTGGACACACAGATGGTTATTCTTTGCTGAGAGGGTTCAACTGATCCAGTCGGTGGTTCAGGCTCTTCCGATTTATCGATGTATGCTACAAGTGGCCCCTAAGTGGTTCTTGAAGGGATTGGACTCTCTGGCAAGGCAATTTTTATGGGTAGGCAATTTGTCCTCATACAAATGGTGTCTTGTCAATTGGGACTTGGTGTGTAGCCCGAAACAATTGGATGGGCTTGGTTTAAGGCAGTCTATTTTATTTGGGGAGGCTTTGGCAACTAAATTGTACCAGAGGTGGTGTGTTGAACAGGATCGAGGCTGGGCTAGGATTTTGGCCTACAAATATATGCAGAGGATCCCGAAGGAGGAAATCCCAAGATACCCACATGAGGGAAAAGGCTCAACGATTTGGAGCACTCTCAAGAAGGGGGCTTCTCTTATTAAGGAAGGACTCTTTTGGATATGTAGGAGTGGGGAAGAGGTCCTTTTTTGGTATGACTCTTGGGATGGATACCCTCCATCCTTGATTAGTTTCCTAACCTTGGGAATCTTTTCCAGAGGTTTCTGGAGGTAGGGTGAGTGACTTCAAGGCTGTTTATAGGTGTGGGCGGCTAGAGTTGGAGCGGTGGAAGGCTGCTAATGAGTGGACGATTGTTGGGATGGATGAAGAGTGTGTTGAGTTGCATGGCATTTTGGCGAGTAGGCACTGTAGTTCCCTCAATTGTAGGGATGGACTTGCTTGGTCTCTGAATCCTAAGGGCATCTTTACTGTGGCTAGTGGGTATTAGGAGCTGTTGTCCCATAGATTGGAGGGGAGGGAGGTGCACTGGTGGAAACATGTGTGGAATAATTTTTCTTGGCTAAAGTGTAACTGTTACGCTTGGACTTTGGGCTTTGAATAGATGCCTAACCTAGGACAATATTCGCAAGCGAGGATTGTTGGGGCCTTCCATCTGTGTTTTGTGTGGTAATGGGGAGGAAGATTCCTCACACTTGTTCTTCAGATGTCTTTTCTCGCTGCTTATTTGGCATTACTGGTGGGGGGTGTGGAATCATCCTTGTGTTCACGTGGATTCTCTGGTGGAGTTTTGGAGCAGTTTGGGCATACCTTCTATCTTATCCTCCTTTCTCCAGACTGTCTGGCATATTGGGCCCATTTTCATACTGTGGTAGATCCGACTCAAGAGGAATAGGAGGATCTATAGGGAGGTTAGACTGTTAGTTCAACAAGTGTGGAATAGAATCATTGTTATGATTCGGGAGATGGTAGAAGCTAAATGTGAGGTGAATTTTCCTCTGTATAGAGATGAGGCAGATATTGTGAGTAGGTTGGGTTTGCAAGAGTTGTCTCCCGCCTGAGCTTGTGTTAGGAGAGGTAGACGTGCTATGAAGAAGGTTCAAAGGGTGGGAAGTGGATGCTCCCTCAGGATGAGTTTATCAAGATTAACACCGATGGCTCCTCTAGGGGTAATTCAGGACCTGCTGGGGTTGGTAGGAGTCGTATGGGGGAGGTGGTTTTCTTCTTTTCGGTGCATAAAGGGCAGCAGTCTAATAAATTTATGGAGGGATTAACAATTTTCTATGCCCTAGAGCGTGCCTTGGAGTTGGGATGGCGGAAGGTTATCTGCGAATCTGATTCACAAATTATTATTAACCTGTTGATTGAGCAGAAGGTGAGTGGGATTCAGTGGTAGCTGGCAGGGATTGTTCACCAGATCCTTCAAATTAGTACTATGATGGAGCAAGTGTCTTTCATCCACATTCCTCGTGAATGGAATAGAGCAGCTGATTGTTTGACTAAGTGGGCCTCAGAACATGGTAATGATTGGAAAGTTGAAGGTTGGGAGCATCTCTCCTCAGATTATTGTCAAGACTTGCAGAAGATCTTTGCTGAGGACATGGATAGTTATGAAGTTGGCTGATCTTTGCTTGGGCTTGTGGTTCCTTTCTGGGGCTCTGGGGCTATGGTTCTCTTTGTAATTATTGTTTGAGTTTCAATAAAGTTTTAACCCCTTTATTCAAAAAAAAATCATAACACTAAAAGTAATCCAACATAGGATAACTCAAGAGGCTACTTGACGCTAAATAACAACTCACACTAAGACACTAAACTGATAAGGGTAATCAACTTAAACCTAGAGTGTAGAATGGGTTTTTATGTCATCTCCGATCAACTTGCCATTGGGATAAAGACACGCTCAGACTTGTGAAGCCAAGTGGAGTCGATATTTGGTACCTGCAAACTTGTCACCACCAAGACATGTACAACAATATATGTAATAACACATATCATGAAGTAGGAAGACAAGTGAAGGGGAATCGCAATATCATATCATGCTCATGAATGAGTGGTATGACGTCGTCCCTTTCACAACCGTAGTAGAAGATAGTCACAACAACATCATCATATCCAATCTAATCATGAAATAGGGTTAGTACATAATATGATACCATCAAACCATCATTAAGTAGACTAATCTATATCAATATGATCTATTGTTGTACAAAAGAGAAAGATAACTCGAGGAGGGGCACTACATGTACAATTCAATTATTTTTATACCATGCATAATATATTTGTTGCAATTTGCATACTAACTAGATTTTGTAGGAATGTGGTATTAATATATCACTTAAAAAAATAGTATTTCATTTGGATTTCTCAAGTCAAACTGCCAAAATGCTACTTTGCTCTCAGAATTGTGAATGCTGCTCTCTTTCGACGTTGATATTCACAATAAAGGCAAATACTAACCAAACAATGACAACTATGGTGTTTTCATAGCCTCGCAAGAGGGCTTGATCTCACATTCAGCTAGTCACTTGACTTTTAAGGTGGCTTTGTGCAGTGGTGGTAAGGATAGAACCTTCCTTGTTATGCCCTTGCCTATGTTTGTAACCCTATCCCACAACATCTTCTCAATGATGGTATGAAACCTATTTGATCTTGTGCTTTATGTGATGGGGGTGTTTTCAAAATTATCCTCAATAACTCACTGACCTGTGACGAAGGCTCAATTTTTATGCAGCTAAAGGCAATGGTGCATTAGAGAAGAGTCATGGGCATAATTCCAGGTCATGTCGTAGGGACAAATTGTCCCCCAATTCTCTTTCAATGACCATATCTAATGATATTAATGCTCTAGATGTGAATGGTAACAAGGGTTGTCCTCTCACCATTTGACTCTCAACACATATTCCTAAGATTAGTTTGGAAAATTTTTCTTGTGATTAAGAGGAGCCAAAGGGCTATTTGCAGAAACATACTCTCATCTATAGATTGATGACATCATGACTCGATTTGTACTTTTAACCCTTTCAAATTAGCAAGGGAAATAATTTGTCCATACTAATTTCTCGGTGTCTTTGTGAATGAATTTTTCAATGAGATTTTTTTTTGTGTCATCTAGCCTAGATAATGTGCGCACTTCATTTTCAATAGACATCCATAATTGATTCTTCCATCCTTCCTTAAGATTATCAAGTTCATGCAAGTTTAATGCACAATTATTATGATGCATGCAAAAATCAAAACTTTATTCATACCTTTCAGTAGTGTCTTCATGGTTCTCCCAAGTTTCATATGCCCCTCCTTTACCATTTTCAATAAGAAGTTATCAATCCAAATCAATGAAGTCACTAGACCTTTGCTCCAAATTAGCTTCATGCAGTACTAATTTTGATTCGTTTGCAAGATTAAACCTTTCATAATGATTTTCCTTTAAGCCATTCTTTATGCATAACTCCCAAGACGAAGTTAGAACAACATTATAGTCAAAAGGAACTTAATCCCACACGAGTTCTTCATCATATTTAGGTGCCAACACACCCAAATTCCAAGGAATTAAGGGTTGGATTCTTTGTTCAAAGAAAATATTTTTTCGAGAGAAAAAAACCCGCATTTCTTGAAGAAACCCAATGTATTATTCAATAATCTAAAAATAATTCCAATACACGTGTTAAACAAGCTTTTACATTAGTATTACCAACTAGAGATTTGGAGTATTTTCATAAACATAATAATACCTACAAAGTCACTCTTTATACCTTGATCTCGAGCATCACATGAATAGAATAAGTAGTACGTGAAACCATCATATGTTAATTACAAATCCATTAACTAAAATCACCACAAAAAGTGGTGCCCAAATACCTAGTTGGAAACCAACACTGTAATCCCAATACAAGTTCACAAACTAAAAATTACATATTCCTTCCACCTATCATAAGTGTATAATAATCCACTGACTAACTTGGACATTTTATTTTGGATTCATTATCTCCATCCAAAATTTCTTTACGATGTGTCATAATGTCATCATAATTTGGTCAACAAGTGTTACAACTCCATCTAACACCTTTTTTAATGCCTGATATGTTTTTTTTAATTTCCAATGTAGGAGGCCATAAATTTTGATTCAGGAAGCTTTGAGTCCCATTTTCAAAATGTTTTAGAGTTTGCAAAGATTTAAACAACATGCATCTTTTGGAAGCAACACTAAACAACACAAAAGTTCTTATTTTACTGTAAATCAAAGTCTATAGTCTAGAATTTGTTTTTATATGTTTCATGGTCTAAAAGTTGCATTTTCTATATGCTCAACATTCGGAGTAAGGTTAAGACACCTTGTATAACATTTTTCACCACTTTTTCTTTATTTTTGCACTAAATTTTAAAAGTTTTGATCTTTTAAAAGGGGTCAATAAACCCTTGAATCCATCATTGAATGTAATTCTTAAGTTTAATAAGTCGAGTTTAGAACATGGTGTTTGAATCAAAAATTCAAATGGCAAAGCATCTAAGCTTCTACTCCCTAGTTGAGAACTACCTCCTAGTGACTCTCTAAACACAATACATACCTTGATCTATTTTTCCAATATTGTTAAAAAAAGAATCTTTTTTGAGATGGATATTTAGTTGCTCAGGTTTATCTTTGTTGTTGAGTGACACAATTATTATTTTTCTCTTTGATTGCAAAATCTCAATGTCTTTGATGATATTATCATGTTTAGCTACAACCCTATGGTGCACTCATCCATAATCCATCCCTTCGATGATGTTGAGCTCTTACAATTCTCCCTATCCTTAATGTTTGCAACAACCCCAAGTTAACACATTCTATATCTTACTTATTTTCTATCTTTAGTAGCAACCCCTTGACATAATAAACTTCTCTGGCTTTTTCCATCCTTCTATGGTAGTTCTCCCATCCCTCTTTAATTAGTCCCTTTTCTTCCATGTTCAATTCCATAGCTAATTCAATTTCTTCTTGAATCCCTCTTAGCTTATTGTTATCTCCTTTTGCCACAAGTGTTTTTGATTTGGTATTTTGAATTAATATTTTTGTCATCCCTTATGGATTATTCTCATCCTACTTTTATTAGTTGCATCTCTTTGAAGGGTCCTTCATGACCCTCCCCTTTTATTTGTCATCCCCAAGTGGCCAACTCCCTCTCACAAGGTTATAACCTAGAGTATTTCACTACTCACTAATATTAACTCCTTTACTATTGCAAATGATAGATTCGTTGATTGATCCTTTCCTCTACCATTTTACCAAGGTTTTGATAATGAAACTAAAGTGCTAGCAAGAACAAAGCACAACTTAAAGATTTAAGCTTGAGTTTCTTGAGGATTATATTTATACCCTAGTACTAGTGATAAGAGGAAGGTGAAGGGTTTATACGGTGAATTATAAAAGTTTGTGGTAGGATAAAATAGTCAAAACTGAATAATTATATGCATAAATCATGCACCATATAATACAACTAGTTAGATATCCATCATACCAACCTGTAGTATGTCATATTCTCATATCTCATTTTATATGTTTGATACAATGTTCACTTATGCGTTAGTCTTCCTTCATACATTTCATATTCATAGATATATCATATATTACTCTAACTTACATATATTTCTTGTATCTCCTAGTTGTAACTATATTTAAGCATGCTTATATAAAATATTTTATGTCTTGCAGTTGATATGTCTTTTGGATGATCTAGAAATTGACTATGGTACATTCCATTTGTGGTAGATTTTTTTTTTTGTAGCCATATTTGTCCTACTAACAAAGACCGAGGTAAAAATTTGGAACTTCTTAGGAGGCCACCGATCTTGGTACTACTTTGACTCAAGCATACTTAACCATAGAGCTTCCCCTAAGATCAAACATACTTAAATTTCTATCCCATTTGTAAAACCCTCAACAAGTGTTTTGTCTTGGGAACCATTCATTATAGAGCTCCTTGACTCATTCATTATTAAGTAGGCGATGTTTTTCATAGCATGTCAAATTATGTGATGTTTTATTAGGATTCAACTATGTAATTTTCGAATTGAATTCATTGAGTCATAATTCATGAGTAGTGGTTCACAATAATCCATCTCTCATGAGTATGGACACTCCACTTGGCATTGATTGCATCTAGGTGATGCTCATAGGAATGAAGCATGAATTCTTCCTGGGATGATGCCCATCTTGGTACTGCTTTGATAAAACTTGCTAAAGCATGCAATTTCACCCAAGTTCAAGCCCATTTAACTTACTAACCCACTTGTAAAACTTTCAAAAATTATTGTGCCTTATGAACCATTCATTATTGAGCTCCTTAGTAGTGATGCTTCACTCCTATAATAATCACCTAGATGTAGTAAGTGTTTAGTGGATCCTTCATGCTCATGAAAGATGGGATCTTATGAACCACTACTAATGAAGTATGGATCGTACTAAAAAAATACGTAGTTGAATCTTGATAAAACATCACATAACTTGAAATGTTACAAAAACATCACTTACTTAATAATGGAGGAGCTAAGAAGAAGTATATCAAATGATTCACAAGACATAACACTTGCCAAGGGTTTTGTAAATGGAATAGCAAGTTAAGTGGGTTTGGTCTTAGGGGAAGCTCCATAGTTAAATGTACTTGAGTTGAACTAATATTGGGATAAGTGATCTCTCAGGTATTCACCCTTATGAACACCACCTTGATGCAACGAGCGATAAGTGGATCATTCATACTTTAAAGATATGAGTTCTAGTAAACCACTATTCACGAAATATATATCAATGAATCATGTGAACATCATCTAAATATAATAAATAGTAAGAAAACCATTCATATTCATAATTTTTATTTATAAACAAATATTCATAAAATATGAAGCCATAAATTTAACTAAAAACTCCACAATTGAATCTTACAAACTATCACATAATAAAATTCCAACCACCGGTAGATAAATTTGATTGAATAGATCACCTACATATGATCACCTTTAAAAAAGGAAAGAAAAAGAAGAAAGAAGTAAGAAGTCACCATACACGTTTCCTAGAAAATCTGAAAGATTGAAGGAATTTAAAAAAATTTCAAAAATGTCACCATACACGTTTCCTAGAAAATCTGAAAGATTGAAGGAATTGAAAAAAAATTCAAAAATGTCACCATACACGTTTCCTAGAAAAACTGAAGGGTTGAAGGAATTGAAGCGCATCAATCATACGACATAATGTGGGTACAATGTCAAAGCCATACCACGCGTATCGCCAAATACAAGAACCTTCCCAAAATGGGTCACGATCAATGCAGAAAGAAAATACGATAGGACAGTTTTCCTACATCATGTCCCGTGTTCCACCGATTTCTCGATAAATCCATTCTTTTTTTGTGGAAGCAACTGGAGACTTTTTTGGCATTTTTAAGGCGCATCGGTATAGGTAATTAACAAGTCTGTGAAATAGCAAGGAGGAGGAGGATTTCGCCATGGAGACGATAACGGCGATAGTATTTTTGGGTAGTTTTATTGGTCAATTGAGCATAGTGGTAATACGTATGCGAGCCATTATAATCTTCACTCAGCGTTTGTTTGCTTGCTTTAATCTCAACTTCCCCTAATTTGAAAACGTTGGTCATATTATCATGTGACTGATGTTTAGCGCCCAGATCCTGCTGCGAGTAAGTGGTTCAGAGCACGTTGTGCTGAGGATAATGTTTGTGACAGTTTTCTATTACTTTATGACCCAATTGTACATAAAATTATCCTCTGTATGTAACGTAATTTGGTAATGCAGGATATAGAAATAAAAATGCCATCCTGGGTTTCTAATTTTTTCATGTTTTATATTCTACATATATATTTGATGTGCAGTGTATATTTATAAGCAAGCAGTTGATTTTTTGGCTGACTGTCATTGGGAATTCGTGTCAGAGGGTTTTTGTTTGTTTGTTTGATTGGATCTAAGAGTTAAATATAGTTATCAGAGTTTATTATACAAAGATTGTTACCATAATTGTATCGGTCCAAGCAATGGATGATCTCAGAAATGTTGAAATTTAAAGAAATAAGACTTCGATGAAATGTTCGAAGAACCCCTAAATAGGTATAGTAGGTTTTTAGTTAAATTAACAATTGTCTAGCACTTTATGATCCATGTAGCAGTTGAGGAAGATTTTCAAAATTCAGGTAAAAATGGTGCCCTTATTAGGATTTTGGAAACCTCTTTCCTGGTTTCTAAAATGTTACCCAACCGAAAGATTACTGAAAATTCCTTTAGAGGATCCAAAAATCCGTATTCATTTTTTAGTAGTTTTCAACCAATTTTTGGGAGTTTATTGTGGAAGTTAAAACTGTGCTGGAATAAGGCTTTTATGAACCATATTTAAGTTTGCGATACAATGTCCATTCCAGTAGTTTACACTTGTTTTCAATATCATTGTCAATAGTTTATACCATTCCCAATACTGGTTTTTATTTCTTTGAGAACAATAACCTAAAGTTCTCTCTGTTTCTAATGTATCTATGCCGTTTCAGTTCAGATAACTAATATTTCAGGAGTTTCGAAGTACACATACCTATTCATGGTGTAATAAAACTTGCGAAAGGCCTCAGTTATTTTATGAAATCATTGAGCTTGAAGAGTGTGGAAATTCCTCGCTATATTTTTAATTTTTAATATAATACCGAGGATCTCTTAATAGGGCCCAGCCCAACTATTTGTTTTTTGATAGGTAAAGTGAGGCTTAGGGCCCTCTCTCTTTCTATTAATTAATAGAAATATTTTACATATACTGTCTGTTGATAACAAGAAACCAAAGACAAAACAAAGAAGAAACCAGAAATTTCAATCTTTGTAGGCCCATGATAGATACCATTACAAAAAACAAGCCTATTGCAAAGCAGCTGTAATGTGAGTGTTTACACTTTACATACATGATGGATGAGCCATGACTTGATAGAACCCAATCGACTGAAAACAACATAATAGCACCGAACTACTTTTAACTAATATTGAAACATGGGAAAGAGAGACCGCAGGAAAGAAACTAGCTTGGTAATACCTTTGCACCGGCTAGACTATAGAATTGTTAGCATATTGGCTTTGGACTAAAGGGAATCATCCTCTCGCTTGACTAGTGCAGCTCTCTTGTAAAGGAATTTGAAAACCTTTTGACCTTGGTTACATTGAACTCTTCTGTATATAAGAGGTTTTCACAGGATGGATGAGCTCCTCCATTTCAACAAGAAGGTGGTAACCTTCAAGCTAGCAGCTGTGCCCCAGGAAGTGTTGGATTACTGCGTGTTCCTTCATCATAATTTCCATGTAGGCCTCAATTGCCCTTACCATCTGTATAGAGGCCAGCTCACGAAATTTGAACCCTGTTCATGGGATCATGGAGAGTTTGGGTGGGTTTGCTTTGTCAATCGTGTCCTGTAGTCCCATCTTGAATTTTTCTCAAACATAAAACCTCCCAAGAGCTTTTGTTTATTCCCTATCTCTGGCGAGCTTAAGTACGTCACTAACGAAGATAGAGGATGTTTTTGAATTGATATGATGCAATGTTGCATCCTCAATAAAGTCTTGCTTAAGAATTTCACAATGGTTTCCTTTATAGCCTCTTCTTGAAAAAAGGACACTTTGTGAAGCTTGGCAAAGGGAATTTCTTTGATGAATGCCATTTGATGCATTGTGGAGTCCAATTTCATCATCTCCATTTCCGACAGCTTGCTTTGTAATCACCACGCACCTACTACAAATTTGATGGGAAAGAGTGAGGTTGCAGTTTTAATTAAAGATGGTAGCATGAGGTGAAATTAACAAGAATTTTGCTGCCCATGCAATGCACTTACTGCATTTAATTTTTAGAGAAGCTTGCTTCACATTCATTGATTCACACGAGTTTTGGATCATGCCACCTTTCCAAGTGATCACTAATATTTGTGCCATTAGGTTGATCAATCCCCCAATTTCATAATGATTTGCCATTGCATTGCCTTCTTTAAGGCAATGGTTAATAAATAATTCTACTAGAGAATCATGTATTATTAGAACTTTCTTCAAATTGTTATTTTTTCTCTAGTTAATAGAAACCCCTTTTTAAGACATTGGATTATTACCAACAAATCTTCTTCAATTATTACTTTGTTCAAGCGGCAATATTTAAGCAATTATAAGCCAAGCAGGGGGTTCTTTTGCCTCTCCCTCATTGTTTGTCCTAGGGGCAAGCTTCTTAGAGGCAACTTTGATTAAGGAACCTTGTAGTCATGGATAATTGTTGGTTGAAAATTTTGAACACTTGGGGAAATATACAAAATTGTGGTTTCAACCACAGCACACAAGTAAAAACTCTTCTAATTAAGGGAAGGCTCCCCCTATCTAACTAAAACTGAAATAAAAACAGGATGGTACAGCAGTCTTCCTTCTTTCTTCAAGAAAGACAATATCCTTTTCTCTTCACAGAAAAGGATAGCGATTGAATATGAACAGTAGTAACCACTTTTAAGTAAAATGAGAGAAAGGAAATGAAGTTTCCTGAAAGCGCAAAGACTTCCGTCACTTCCTTCGGGACGGGACAACAATATCAAGCTCAAAGACTTGACTATTGGAAGTCCTATCTACCTTTTGCTATACTAAATTTTACAATGAATAAAAGACGACAGCTCAAAGACTGGAATAATTTATTCTTTTAACACAAAGACAAGAACTAATGCAAGCTCAAAGACTTGCTACTATTTCTTATCAAACAGTAATTTTTCTTCAAGAATAGACACAAGCTCAAAGACTTGCTGCTCCTTCAAGAGAGTTTCCTATTTTAATTAATCTTCTCTACTTGCAGCTCAAAGACTTCAAATCAGATTGGACTAAGCTCCTTTAGAAACACTTTGCATAGAAGAAATAAAAAGATTCAAACTCAAACATGTAGCTCAAAGAGTCAAAACTTGAGTAATCCTTCTTTACTATTCTTCAAAACCTTCAATTCACATACATAAGCTCAAAGACTTTTTGCTGTAAATTTGGCAGAGTTTTTGCTTGTTTTCCCAAAAGATATCGATTACAAAAGACCCTCTCTTCTATTTATAGGAGAGGAGCCTTGAGAAAAAGGTGGGAGGATCCTAACTAACTTGAGAAATTCCCTCAACCACCAAGACCTATTCAACAACTAATTATGACTTATTCCAACTACAGTCCTAATCGGACACAACTTGTAGTTGCCTTACAAGTAATTACAAAAATGCAAGTGATGACAACTTGCAATTACAAAAATGTTTTTTACTAGTAAACTTGCCGAAAGGGAAACTACAATTTTAAAATTTTACAACAAGGGTTAAAAACACTTAAGTTGCAACTTTTGAAGATATGAACAATTCGAACTTTTGAATAACTTTCTGCAATTCATCAGGATCTGGTTCACGAGTGTTCATAGCCACCACCCTAGTCTTTACGATGACATCATGGCATTGGCATAGCGTGGAATTGCCCTTTTCCAATGCTGACCGGATTTTCTGCAACTCAGTTTGATACTTAATCAATATTTGAATGGAAGCGACTGAGAATTGCTCACTTCTCCATTCATCATGAATCTTGAGTTGCAGATCTGCAAGAACTTCTTCCTCGGGCAGCAGCTCATCATTCTGATTTAAAATGTCGTAGGATGACTTTTTACAATGGGAGGTAACATCTTGAAAGACTGCTTCACGCAACTTTAAGGTTTCATCAATTTCTTCAATGAGTGATTTGAGAACAAGAGATTTGTTCTCTAGAAGTTCCTCATATTCAATGTACGTGATTCTGGAAGGAATTACGTCATGCACCTGAAGAACGCCCAACTGATGTTGAGGCATCTTTCGCCAAGAAACTAAATTTCCCTCAACTTTCTCCAAATTTAGTTTGAAAGCACCCAAGATTTGATTCAACTTATCTTCAATGATCTCCAATTTAACCATTGTTTCAAATACCTGTCTTATGACTTGTGAACATAAGTCATGCAGTTGATCAACCCAGGTGTCTAAGGCTTGAACCTTTTGGGCGGCTCTCTCAATACCTTGGATTGGTTCGCTGACCCTGGAAGAAATAGGTACTTGGCCTTCTCCACTTGAAGGTTGAGTAATACTTTGGATGGCTGCCATGAGTCTTTGATTCTCTACTTCCAGTTGATCTTTCTTGGTCAACACCTCATCATACCGTTGTACTAATGTAGCCACTGTTTGTTGAGCATCATGCTTGACAACCTCATGAGTATGCTTACCCAGTTGAACTTTGGTGATCCGATAATCAGCTGCTTGCATTTCTTCAATTGGTTTGTCTGATATTGGCTCAGCAATCTCTGCCACTCTCATCCGATTTTCATCAACGGTCACCCTTGAAACTGTCTTTGCCCTCTCAACAGCTTTAGGTTTTGATTGTTTCAACTGTTGGTAGTCAAAGGGATCAGGTGAGATCACCTGCTTCTTCCTCTTTGCAATGAAGGAACTGAGCCATGGAAGTAAAGCCATTAACTCTGATTCTGGGATAGAGGGAGAAGCAGTTTCTGTTTGAATAACTGTGGTGACCTTGGGAGAAGTGTCCATTTGGATAGCCACCATAGTCTGCTGAGTGACGACAGGATGTGATGAAGATGTCATGAACTCATCAAAACAGGTCATAGAAGTATCAATATCAAACACAGGTACATATGAAGGATCTTCCGAAAAGATATTCAACAAATTTTCCTGAGGATGGCCTTGAGATGGTTCTGCTGCTGAAAGTGGAAGAATGTTCTGCGGAGATTCTGAAACAGAAGGGGCAGATTGAGAGCTCACATCTATCACAGGAGGAAACATGGGTACCTCAATAGGAAGTGAAGAAAGAGAATTATGTGGGGACTCTGTAGAAAGCGACTGAGGAGCATTATCAGATTGAGTTTCTTCCTCTGAAGCTTCAGGATCAATCACATGAATTTCCAACTGTGGCTTCTCCTTGCCTTGAACTGTTATTTCCTGAGGAGGAAGCACCATTGCACGACTGACTCGCAATTTAATCCTCGTACTAGAAGAGGATGCACCTTCTTTGTTGTCTAGTTGAATTTCAAACTTCCGCCCAAGAGGACCTGTAGAATCATCTTCTTTCCCAACCTTAATCTTAATGAGCTTGACATCATTATTCTTAAGCCAGATATTGGTATTGGCAAGAACTGACTGAAATCTATCCAAGATAGAAGTGCCTTCCTTATGGGACCAATGGATAGAAGGAAGCTCATCAACATTCTGATTGACGAACTCAGGATCAAGAACGTTGCCATCATCAATCATACCTTGTGGCACGTTCACGAGGTTTAGATCCACAATTTGTTCTGCAGTGAGTCGGCAGTAATCCATCTTGCGAATCTCCTTTTCGGTACGGAGATCAACCCAGATATCTTCTATTCAGTGTACATGGATGAAGGTCTTCTTGATCTTCTCCTTCATGCCTCGGTAATCGAAATCAGCTCTAGGTTTGAATCTTTTGAGTCTAATTTCCTGCAACTCAGTCTCCATAACCCTGGCCTTGATTGAAGTCATTAGAGAATGTTGACCAATCTTCAATGGGTTGTTGGAAGAAATACCCATGCCAACCTTGTGCTTAACTGATTGATGTATATGCACAACCATGATCTGCCTTCCCAATTCCATGAGAATAATCTTGTCTGTTGGGTATCGTGGGAGCATGTAAGGCTGCCCGCCATAGCATCCAACTCTCATGTAGGTAAAAGTTGGAAATTGGAGAAACAAACAACCATATTCTTTCACCTTTTCCCATGCTTCATCTGAGACTCTTTTGTTCTTCAGGTTATTGTCAAATTGACACAAATAATGACCAAAGAAAGTGTCCTGAACCCTTCTGAAATGAGACCTACTTGATCTTAGAGGCAACTGATCATAGTATTCCCAAATCGGTACAAGCATGCGGTCACCCTTGGTGGAAAGACTTGGGAAATGTTTAAGTGACGCAGCAATATATACGAGATATGAATTCATGTAGAAGGTGAAGGTAGTAGAGACGACTGCAAGTTGCTCACACAAAGCATCACTGATGATCTCACCCCAACAGATGTGCTGAGACTACCTTACTAACATAATAAATTGGTACATCCAAGGTTCAAAAACATTGGAATGCTCCAATCCCATCATACGGCTAAGAAGAGTAATAGTATCACCGATCTCATTCTTGAAATCAGATCGATATAACTTTGCCCATCTGGTAAGCAC
Organism: Cryptomeria japonica; assembly: GCF_030272615.1. Lineage (NCBI taxonomy): Eukaryota > Viridiplantae > Streptophyta > Pinopsida > Cupressales > Cupressaceae > Cryptomeria > Cryptomeria japonica. The sequence goes on from NC_081407.1 coordinate 912,179,442, forward strand.
AGTGCGAGGTTCATGAATCCATTTGTTGATATGACACTTACAGTCTTTCTCCCTTTTGGCAAAGTATCCAGCTGCACTTTGCTTGGAGATCTCTATATAAATGGTTTCAGAAGGTATTTTGAAAACCCTCTCTATAGCTTTTGCATCCAGGTGAATGATCACTTCTCCATCATCATTTTTAATGATTCGTGTCTCTTTGTCAAAATGATGAGCACATGCTAGAATAAATTTTGGTTCTAGGGCAGCAACTGGAAAGGATGCGGCATGATGGATATGGCTGTCCAACAACCGTTGCATATCACCCTCCTTCGGATCTTCAATCCTTTGTATGAATTCAGACATGTCAACATGCCCTATCTCAATATCCTTGATATGATCAAGGGAGGAGGAAATCTGTGATTGCGGAACTTCATTTTGGTATTTATCATACCTGTATTTCATCTTTTTTGGAGTGGGAGATGATGATACATCTGTCATCTAGAAACAACTGGGAATGCTGCGATGTAAATCCAAGAGTATCAAGGCAACATCAAAGTCAGTATCTTTAGACATTTTCACTCCTCCAAATGGGAAAGTTCAACTTTAGTATTTTGGCTTTGTGAGAGGAAATATAAGAGGTGGAAAAATAAGCTTTTGACTTATTTCGGGTTTTGAAACATGTTTTGCAAGTACACAAGAGGGAAGCACAAACGTGCAATCGGGTTTTAAATTCCGAATGCAATTATACTTGCAAAACACGAAGCATGAATAAATGGAAGGAGAATGAATTTTCAGTTTGGAAGTTGGGAAGAACACATTTGCAATTGGTTTTCTAAATCCAAATGCAAACTTATTTACAAACTGAAAATCGAAGGAATGGACGAAAAAAAGGTATTTAGGCATGCAGGAAATGACGAAGATGATAAGTACGGATGAGGTAATTGGAAGCGGATAGGTAAAAATGAATTTCGGGAAGATCACTTGGAACTTTGTCATGTCAAAATGGGAAGAACTTTCAACTTGCAATCCGGATTTCAAAACCCGAAATTGGGAAGAACTTGATTTTTTCGTTATTGAAACTTGATTTTTGGACTAAAGAATAAGTCTTTGTCCAAAAAGAGAAGAACACATCTTGAGGTAGAACTTTTCACACTTGCAAATTTCTTTGCAAATTGGGAAGATTGCAAATTGGGAAGAACATATTGGGAAGAACACATTGGGAAGAACACATTTTTCTTGTTTTGAAACTTGATCTTTTGGATCAAAGAATCTTTGTCCAAAAAAAAAAGGAAGAAAACAAATTTTCCTCTTACTTGCAATCGGGTTTCTAAAACCCGAATGCAAGTAAAGAAGGAGAATTTTCAAAGGGGAAGAACAACTTTTACTTTACAAATTTCTTTGTAAAATGGGGAATTTCCTCTCATAAACCCAATATGAACATGAACAAAACTAAAACTTAAACAAGAAAATGCAAGGAAAGAAACAAGAAAGAAATACAAAAATAAAAATTACCTTGCAAAGATGAGGAGAGATCCAAGCTTGTAGAGTCAACCAAACATGGAAGATGAAACCCTTTAAATAGAATTTAAACAAAGGAAGAAACTTAGCCACGCATGGTGACCAAAGAAAAACCGATTTGCTATAAAAATGCCATGAAAAATGCCAAGGAAGTAGTTCGAAAATGATTTGATTCATCATTAAATACAAAAGAAAGCAAAAATGATTTAGGATTGAAAGCATACCTTGAATGAGAAAGGTGCGAAACTTGCAAAAAACGTGACTGGTTTTTAGGGCGTTTTTGCAAATCAATTACCAAAAATGCGCATAAAACGGTTTGAATGAAGTTTGGAATCCAACGCATTTATGTTTGAATCAAAAACACCTTAGGAATGGGTAGATTCGAACCTCCAAACCATGGCAAATGGCATGAATGCAAGATTCAGAAAAAAAAAAACGTTGAAGAAGACAAATGGCGAAAATCAGTTTGATAGATGTGTAGAACAAGGGTTTGAATCCTTCAAAGTTGCAGCAAATCTACATTCGGAAGGAATCCCTATCTTTCCTCCAAAAAATTTGAACCCAAATCAGTTTGCAAAGGCATGGGAGAAATTTCGGGTTTTAGAAATGAAACAACAAGTTTTCAAAATGTTCATATTTTTGCCTCTAAGGCAAATTTCGGGTTTTAGAAAAGGAAATACAAGTTAAATTACTTGTAATAGGGAAATAGAATTCCCTTTACAAGTGATTTTACTTAAACATGTAAAGGGATTTTTAAAATCCCATTTACAAGTTCTATTTAAAAATAAAAATAACTTTAAGTCATAAAAACATGTAAAGGGGTTTTAAAAACCCATTTACAAGTTTTACAAAACACTTAAAAGTCATTCTACTAGTAAAGGGGGTTTTAAAACCCTTTTTACCAGTTTTCCAAAAACTCGCAATTGGAGAAAAATTCCCCTACAAGACTAAAAGCTTCAAGGGGGTTTTGAAAAACAAATTACCAGTTACTGGTAATCATCGAAAAATTCCCCTACATTGAAGCAAAAACATAGCAAACAAACTCGAAAAGCGACGAAATTCGAAACGTAGCTTGGGGATGGATCAACGATCGATCTAGTCCAAGGATGGGGTGAATTTCTGCCTCGGGAAGTGTGCCATAGAGTAAATTTTTTCATTTTTTAACAAAAATTTCCATGTGATAGTCCAATTTTTGAAATAAAAAATTGAGGACAACAATAATACACCCCACTATTCAGGGACTAGGATTCTCTCAGGACATGCCATCAAAATTAAGATTCCAAATCCTAGTGGAAGGAGGGATCCATTTGCTCCTTGATCAGTCTATAGGATTACAAATTGATACAAGGAATGCATGAATGGGAAGCCCATTATTGCATAAACTGTACGTTCACCATTAATTATAGTTTGCTGTACAAAGAGTTAATTATAGGTCTATAGTTTTTTAGTTTGTTTGATTGGATCTAAGAGCTGATTATATTTATCAGAGTTTACTGTACAAAGATTGTCATCATAATTGTATTGGCCCAAGCAATGGGCGATTTCAGAAATATTGAAATTTAATCACAACTTTAGAGTACAGTGTGGAGATAAAGAGCTTCTAAAGACTTCGATGAATTGTTTGAAGAACCCCTAAATAGGTTTAGTAAATTTTTAGTAAAATTAACAATTGTCTGGCACTTAATGATCCAAGTAGCACTTGAGGAAGATTTTCAAAATTCAGGCAAAATACCCAAAATATGGTAGGTCACTTGCGAGTGTTGTAAATGTGTTTGGGAAAGTTCCACGCCCACAAATCCTTCTGAAACCCAAAAGTCAAAAAATGTAAACATTTTAAGTTTGGATAAAGTTCAACCATAAATTCACTGAAATCCCTGGAGAAATATTTTTTTATCTTGCTTTTTGTTTGGGAATGAACACAAATGGATAATATAAGGAGCCAACAAATCAGTATGTTGTAGATTCACATCTCCTCTTAGAGATTGCTAGCTCCTTGCAATCTTTGCTCGTTGCAATAAATTATTCATTAAGATTTCAGTATTACTTGTGTTTCTTGGGTCAGTACTGGGGCTTAGGGTATTTTCTTTCATAGCATATTGTGCAATTCAGTATATTGTCTATTGGATTGCTGTAAAATTCTGTTCCCCATAAAAGCTCTGAATCCGTTATTGGGAGTTTGGAAACCTGTTTCCTGGTTTCTAAAATGGGGCCCTTACTGGATTTTTAGAAACCTCTTTCCTGGTTTCTAAAATGTTTCTATAACCGAAAAAATTCTGAAAATTCCTAGAGGATCCAAAAATCCATATCCATTTTTTGGTAGTTTTCAACCAATTTTTAGGAGTTCCTTGTAGAAGTAAAACTGTGTTGGCATAAGGCTTTTATGAACTATCTTTAAGTTTGCGATACAGTTTCCATTCCAGTAATTTACGCATGTTGCCACTACTATTGTCAATAGCTTCTACCAATATTCACATGTTTCCACTACCATTGTCAACAGTTTGTACCATTTCCAATACTGGTTTTTATTTCTTTGAGAACATTACCTATCTGTTTCTAATGTATCTATTCCATCTCAGTTCAGATCACTATTGTTTCAGGAGTTTCTAAGTACACATACCTATTCTTGCTGCAATAAAACTTGCAAATAGCCTCAGCTATTTTATGAAATTGTGTAGCTTGAAAAGCTCGGAAATTCCTTGCTACCTTTTTCTTTTTAATTATAATACTGGGGATCTATTAATAGGGCCCCAACTCAACTATTTGTTTTTTTTATAGGTAAAGTGAGGGTTAGGGCTCTCTCCCCTTATATTAATTAATAGAAAGATTTTACATATACTGCCTGTTGATAACAAAAAACCAAAGAAGAAACCAGAAATTTCAATCATTGTAGGCCCATGACAGATACCATTACAAATCAGCTGGAATATGAGTGTTTACATACATGATGGATGAGCCATAACTTAAAAGAACCCAATCAACTGAAAACCACATAATAGAATCAAACTACATATGACTAATATTGACACATAGCCTAAGTCACCGGGTTCGCCGAATTTCATGGTTGAAGTTCGAAATTCGGCGAACATTTAAAAAATGTATGAAGTTTGTTTAAATTTGCCGTTAAATTCGTACGGAACACATTTTATTAGTTTTTTAAAGAACAAAATTCCTCCTACTTGCAGCTAGGGCACACCATATTTCTTCAAGGCGCGATAACAAAGAGACGGTGGGTGAGAGGAGATGATTTACGTGATGAGCTACACCACGACAAGATCACATAGCATTAAGCACATCATCGGATGTAAGTCTGCTCGGGATCACAGAAAAATAGTGGGTGAGAGGAGTCTGCTCGAAGTTGCGATGGCCGCTTGGCTTTCATTTGTTCCCTTCGATCCTGGCTTAGCTTTCATTCGTTTGCCCTTCCTCCCGTTGGGACTTCATCCGAAGATATTAAGTTTCTTATATGCAGTTTTCTTTTCTATAGTTTAAATTATTTAAAACATATATATTTTATATTTTAATAATTTACATTCATTGAAAGATTAATATTATTTTATCTACATTAACATTTAATATATTTAAACTTAATATTATTTTACTTTATTTGTTTATTTTAATTTTTTAATATTAATACTTAATAATAATTAAACATATTTAAATATCTAAATTTAATTTTTAAACTTACCAACTTAAATATAATATTATTTTAAACTTTAGTATTTATAAATAATAATTTTGTGAATGTATTACTTATATCTAAAAAATAAAATTATATAAGGTGAATTTAATGTCGAATTTTTACCCTTGCCGAACTTCATCCGAATTTTATGGTTGCCGAACTGCAATTCGAATTCGAACCTGGTGACTTAGCACATAGCTAAGAGAGAGCAGGAAAGAAACTAGATTGGTAATACCCTTTTGCCGGCTAGACTATAGAATTGTTAGCATCTTGGCTTTAGACTAAAGGAACTATCTTCTTGCTTGACTAGTGCAACTCTCTTGGAAAGGAATTTGATAGCCATTTTGACCTTGGTGACATTGAACTCTTCTATATAGGAGAAGTTTTCATAGGATGGGTGAGCTCCTTCATTTCAATAAGGTGGTAACCTTCCAGCTAGCAGCTGTCCCTCAGGAAGTGTTGGATTGCTGCGTGTTCCTTCGTCATAAATTCCATGTAGGCCTCAATTGCCCTTACCATTTGTATAGAGGCTAGCTCATGAAATTTGAACCTTGTTCATGGGAAAAGGAGAGTTTGGTTGGGTTTGCTTTGTCAATTGTGTCATAAAACCTCACTAGAGCTTTTGTTAGTTCCCTTCTCCAGTGAGCACGAGCACATTGCTAACAAAGATAGAGGATGTTTTAGAAATAACACTATGCCATGTTGTATCTTCGATAAAGTCTTGCTTAAGAATTTTCACAATGGCTTCCTTTATATCTTCTTCTTGAAAAAAAGACACTTTGTGAAACTTGGCAAAGGGAATTTCTTTGATGGATGCCATTTGTGTTAAATTTGGTGATCAGATTAGATAGACAATAATTCAACACAATTGCACAATGTATACCCTGGGAAAACCTTCCTCTTAAAGGTGAAAAACCCAGCAACTAAAGTCTTGTATTATATTTAGACAAAATAGTAATACGTCTTTACAAATAATGCTTCGCACTTTGAAGCTAGAATATTAATAGATGCAGTCCATACTTCCAAAGCATGATACAGGTTAGATCTGCCTTTATGTGAGATTCCAACTTGCTGATGAAGAACCTGATATGCAGAAGGTAGCACTCGTTTTGCTGAAGAAGGATACATGATCTGCTGTAGATGATAATCAATGGACTGCTGAGAGAATAATGGGAACAGCTGAAGGTTATATCTACTTGATCTGCTTGTTGTATGTATCAATTAATTTCCAAGGAAGGGAGATATACTCTCCCTTATACCCGCTAATGAAGCCCTTCTTTAAGGTCGGATTTCTTCAAGAAAGAACACGTCTTCTCATTGTACATCGTATTCATTCATCAAGGATGGCGGAGATCTAAGTCGATTATAATACTTAACAAATCGTGTTGCTTAATTGACATTTTTGATTGTTTCTTTTGCATTTATTTAACACCAATATTAAATCGGTATACATGTCCAGATATGGATTGATACCATAAAATGTTTTAGGCCGAATAGGCCACTTAGACATTTGATCTTCTTTGTCAGCCCATAGAAGGATATCGGCCGACGCTATACATTAACACTCCCTCTTACCTAGGGAGGAATCCTTCTAGATGTCTACAAGTCACATCACCTCATCGTGATGTTTGACCACAATGACTACTCGCATATGTGGAAAGGAAAGATATCACCTCAACGTGATATCAACCATCATGGCTTCTCCCATGGATGGTGAAGGAATAGATATCACCTCACCGTGATATCAACCATTATTGTGAGATCGTCACCTCACAATGATGGTAAAATGCAAAAGTGTTCATCATTGTGAGATTGTCACCTCACAATGATATTCACCATGGCTCATCCCAGAGGGTGAACACACAAGTACAAGAAAAATCATCACGGACTCTCTCACGTGATGTTGTCATGGCGTCACACACATGACATCCACCATGACTCATCTCAGAGGGTGGATCCACCATGGCTCATCCTAGAGGATGGAAATAAGGGCTTTCACCTTAAATCTCTCTCAAAGAGAAATGCATTAGCAGGAGCTTACACTTTATACTTCTCTCTCAAAGAGAAGAATGCATTATAATAAAATAGAAATATAAAGATATACATTAATGATGCTGAGACTCAATCTCAGCTAGGGCTTCATTCTCCACCATACCAAGCTTCTTTTGAAAGTATACAAACTTTATCTTGGAGAGAGGCTTGCTGAGAATGTCTGCCATCTGCTCATTAGTACTAATGTATCTCAACTGAATAGCATTCCTTTCCACCATGTCTCTAACATAGTGATACTTGATCTTCACATGCTTTGATCTGTCATGAAACACGGGATTGACAGAAAGCTTTACACAACTTTGATAATCGCAATGGATAATTGTAAGCTCTAAGAATATCCCAAACAATCCTGCAAAAAGCTTCTGAAGCCACACTGCTTCTCGTGCTCCCACACATGCTGCAATATACTCGACCTCTGTAGAGCTTAGTGCCACTGAAGATTGTTTCTTGTTGGCACCAAGAAATCATTGTAGAACCCAAACTAAAACAACAACCAGAGTTGCTCTTCCGATCAATGACACACCTTGCCCAATCGGAATTAGTGTATCCATGCAGCTTCAAGTCCACATCAGAAGAATATCTTAGGCCATATCCAACTGTGCCGCACAAGTATCTCAGGATATGTTTTGCTGCAACTAGATGTATTTGCTTTGGTTCACACATGAATTGGCTAAGTGCACTCATTGCATGGCAAATATTTGGTCTAGAATTGACTAGGTACATCAAAGATCCAATCATTTGCCTGTATAGTGTAGAATCCACTAGATCCGAAATAGCTGTAGCCTCTCTTAACTTATGCAAGTTGGTCTCCATAGGTGTGGCCATGGATTTACAATCCATCATACCAAATCTCTTTAGAATGTCAATGGTGTACTTTCCTTGACTTAGAATGATCCCATCAGATTTTTGCCAAAGTTCTAACCCAAGGAAGTAGTGCAATAAACCAAGATCCTTCATCTCAAATTCAGAAGCTAACTCCTTGCATTTGATAATAAGACGATCTTTTCCAGTGATAAGTAAGTCATCAACATAAAGAATTAGGATTAGTGCTTCCCCATTAATTACCTTGAAGTACAAGTTTGAATCTGCATCATTCTTGGAGAAGCCCAAGCCCAAAAGGAGGTTTGAAGATTTTGATCATGGATCATGGCTTTGGTTGCTTCCACAATAGTTCTATTTTTCCTTTCTGCCACACCATTTTGTTGAGGATTAAAGAGAACACAAAACTCCCTCTTAATCCCAGCTTCAATGCAGAAATTACGGAAGTTATCGGAGGTGTACTCTCCTCCATTATCGAATCTCAAGACTTTGATCCTCTTCCCGGATATGTTCTCTACTTGAGCTTTGAATTCCTTAAATCTCATCAGTACCTCGTCAAATTCTTTACTCTTCAAGAAATAGATCCAAGTCTTTCTCGAGTAGTCATCAATAAAAATAACATAATACAAGAAACCACTCAAGGACGCAACAGACATAGGACCACATAAATCTGAATGAATGAGTTCTAAAATACATTTGGATCTACTTTCACTACCATGAAATGTACCTTTAGTATTCTTACCCAATGCGCAACCTTTGCAAGTTCCTTAATGCTCCTGGTTGAGTTTTGGAAGGCTAGTAACCATCTTCTCCATTGTAGGAAGTGCACGAAAGTGAAGGTGACCCAATCTTCTATGCCAAATCTCACAAGTACTTGATGAGTCATGAAGTAAGGCTTGAGGAAGATGAGTAAAAGTCTATAAAGACATCCATGACGAATTCCAATGACTTGAGCCGTCTTGATGTTTGATTTCTTTGGCCATGCAAGGACTTTGCTGTCTACAAATGCAATTCAATATCCCTTGTCTTCCAAGGCTGATATGGAGATAATATTTCGCTTAATTCCCAGAACTAATAGTACATCATTCAATTGCAAGGAGATGCCTGAATTTAAGTGAAGAGAGGAGGCCCCAACTCCTTTCACGGAGTAACTAGTATCATCTCCAATGATTACTTGTTCATTTGAATTTCTTTCCACCAAATCATTTAGATGTCCTCTAAATCCGGTAATGTGGCGTGATGCACCGCTGTCAATTATCCAAGTGTTGTGATCGGTAGGCACATTACTTGAAAGGGCTGAATAGAATATGAATCCATCTGAAGCCTTTTGTAGAGGAGTCTCACCAACATCCACAATGGAAGCTTGAGGCATAGGCCTAGTTGGACATTTCTTTGCATAGTGACCATATTTGTCACATCTAAAGCATTGGACCTTTGAAAGATCCTTCTTTTGAATGAAGGAGCATCATTGGATTCCTTATCTTTCTTCCTTTTGAAATAGCCTTTCTTACCCTTCTTCCTTGAGGAGTGAGAAGCAAGAACATGAATATCTTCATTTGTAGAGCTTTGACCAATGCCTCTTGTAGCCAATCTGTCATGTCCCCTTTCTAGAGTGGACATCGGAGACGGAGGAGTTGGCCTATCATTGGAGTCTCGTAGGCTAGCAGAGGTTGATTGGGACTCATTCAGTGCATATAGTGATTGGATTTTGGCTTTACAGGCAGTTTGGAGCCAGTTTGGAGCAGTTCCTAGATTTTAGGGGGTATCCCTAAATTTTAGGAGGTCGTGACAGTTGCCAGTCGTGAGGTTATTCATGACCTTTTAGATGGTTTCAGTTTCAAAGAGATTGGGCTTGTTTCCTAAATTTTAGGAACATCCCTAGATTTTAGGGATGAGACTACCAGTGAATCCTTGATTTCCGACTTCAGTCACAGACAGGTGACAGGATGATTTTAGGGTTTGTAATGTCAGTTGGGCATTTTGTGGCTATTTGGGTTATATTTTTAATATTTCCTAAGTTAGCGTTTAATAATTAAATAAGGCTAAGTTGTTAGCCATTTTGGAGTAATAAGGGGATTTTTGGTCTCATTTGGATGCGCATCCTATTGTGTGATAGCTCGTTGGAAAGATCTTGAAATTCTTTAAATCTTTCTCTTTGGTCTCAGGGCAATTCAGTGAGCGGATTTCTGTCTATGGGGAAAAAGGTCATTTTCTAGTAACATGACCACTTTAAAATAAGAAATTATAACATTTCCACTAGACCACGCCACTTGGAGACAATTAGGGTTCGATTTGCAATTGAGAGGGGTTATAAGGGGATAGGAGCTTCATTCTATGATTATCTTTTACACATTTTACATCTTGGATTTGAGATTTGGCTCTGGAAGAGCTTTTCAGCATCTGGGACGCCAACCCCAATGCCTTGCCTGTTTGGGACGTAGCCCCCAATACAGTGGTTTGGATTTGTTTGCAGCTATTAGCATCTTGGAGATTGTACGGCATTCTTTCTGGAGGTTCAGCAATTCTGACAGAGTTCAGCGTGGGGTTTGGGGTTTCTAACCAGTTGGGTGTACTTGGCAGCCGTACGGCTGTACCTGGCAGCCACTTTCCTTCCCACGTGCAGCACTTGGAGGGCTGGAATCTTGCCACAACTTCATTCCTAGTTATGTTACTCTTTCAGCATCCAGGTTGGAATTATTCCTTATTGTAATCTTCCTGAAATTATTGGAAATCTTCATCTGATCAAATATTTGATTTTATATTCAGAAATCTGCCTTGAATCAAATTTGTTTTGGCTGTATATGAACTTCATTTTCAGTACTTTGTTCATGTACTTGTACTTCATTATTTACTTGTTGAAAAATCATCAAAATACAAAAAGAATTCAACCCTTCTGCAACTTCTGTCTATTTCTGAAAGAAAATATTAATAAGCAGGAAAAATCAATTTAAATAAATAAAAATTACAGCAGATTGGTAAAAGAGATCCATCAGGGATCTTTCACAATCTTGACTCTTCTTGAATGCAGTCTAGTCTGTCTTCAATCTATCAAACTTAGGGAGTTTTGATCTTGCGCTTATCCCTTGTATGAATGACTCCCATGATGAAGGTAGACCATTAAGTGCCAACATGGTTAATTCTTTGTTATCTATAGTGTGTCCAATAGTAGAGAGTTGATCTCTTAATTCAGTAATCCTCATGAAGTATGAGATGATGGATTCTCCTTTTGTCATCTTGATGTGGTGAAATTGTTGTTTTAATGCAAGAGCTCGACTCGTGTTGTTGATCTCATACATCTCCTCTAATGTCTTGAACATGTCATATGCCATCGTCAACTTGGACATGATTGGCACAATGTGATCTTTCACAGAGTCAACCAACATTTTCTTTGCTTTGGTGTTCTTTCTTTTCCATTGAAGCTTCTCATCCTCTTCAGCTGTTTCCGACACTGCTTTCTCCACGAATTCGTCTAATTCGTTTTCCCCCAAGGCAAGCATCACTCTAAACTTCCAAGAGACGAAGTTTGATGCACCCTCAAGTCTGTCTTCAACTTTAAGTCCATTCACCATCTTGATGTTGATAGATGTAATCAAACTTGAAGGCAATAATGGAGGATAACCCTGCTTCTATGAATCTGATCCGATCTTTTCTTAAGCCTGCTCTGATACCATGTTAAATTTGGTGATCAGATTAGATAGACAATAATTCAACACAATTGCTCAGTGTATACCTGTTGATGTGTCTTTTGTACACGACCAAAAACAGAATAAAATACCTAAAGGTACCTTATCCTCTCTTGAATAAAGTTTCCCGACTTCTGAAGATCTCGCCGAAGGATTAGTCGGAGTAACTCCAAGGTTTTGATATGTAGGTTCTCTACGTGTGGATAAGCTTTTTGCGGTACAATGTGATTTTGTTGGAATCACAAGGGGACATACTTTCGACGACCTAAACGTCTGATTTGCTGGAATCACAAGTCCTATTTACTAACTGGAAGATAGAGAAATGGCAAAAGATACAAGGTTTGGGAAGTCTACTCTAAGACCTAGAATGCGAGAAGATGGATGAATGACTAGGTGGAATCCTACTGGGATGGGTCTCACCATCAGGTTGAACAATTCAACACCAACTCAGTGCGATCTTCTAAGGAATGTTTCAAATATGTCCAAATCGTACACTATCAGATATTGATCACCATTCAAGATAATGCATGAACAACAGAGGTGTTACGACTCGAGATTAAGCTCGTTCTATGCCAGTTGACCACACAAGGCGCTCTTACAGTCAGCAAAAGGCTAGTGGTTTGGATTAGGTGGATTCTATGCAAGTGCATTCAATAACTTCTTTCATTCAATTCAATTATCTAGCAATTCTAAAATGAAGATTCAACAAGAGACCATGCATATTGCCAAAGAAACAACACACTTCACCATAACTTCAATGAAAATGGAGTTTATTTACAATCAATGGCAACAATTTCTTGCCTTGTCCTCCTAATCGATTCTAATTGCTATTCTATCAACTAACCATTCACTATTTCTAACTATTCACCCACTATTAACCTTTACAAATGAGGAGCCAGGGCTTTATATAGGGAGCCCTTTACAAACAAACGACTCTAATTGATTTAGAATCAATGGCTAGGATTACAAGATAAAAACCCTAATCCCTAATTAGGGTTTGTTATAACAAACACCTCAGCCAATGAAAAAATTACATTCAAGGAGTGAGGACCAATAGGAAGCAGGGGTAGGTACACCGAATTTTGTGTCGTCCCCGATGAGTCACGTACATTGAATCTGGACATGGTGAGGTGGACCAATCCGACTGGAGGAAAAGTGACTCGGATTCCACCTTGTCTGACCTTTCTATCTTGGTTGATCCTCCTCTATCCTTGATGCGAAGAATGGTGTACCTCCTTGATCTTCTATGTGCTTGATGAGGCTTCCTGACTGTCAAGTCGTCCTTCTTCGGAAGTACACCTTGCCTTGGAGTGCTGGCAAAGCCTTTCTTTGTTATCTTGTGGTAGAATGAGGTCTTGAGGCTAACATGAATTCCTTGAACACTCCTAGTCATCCAATGCCTCAAAGCATCTTGAGTCTTCCCCTTTTGCCCGTGGAACGTCCTTGATGATGATGGATTGGAAGTGGTCGTTCATACCCTGGCTTGGTCTTCTTCCATCTGCAAAACAAACCAAGGATGATTAAGGACACATAATGAATTCATTCTAACATAGCATTTCCTACCTTAAATCATCAACAAGAAGACATTAAAATGAAGTTTGCTCAAGATTCTCCCCACGGACAGGCCCTATAAGAATTTCGCTTTGGACCCTTTGGAAGGGTTAGGAGCGAAATTTGCATTCCTGGCCAATTTAGACCTCATTTCATCATTTCATAATCTTAGGCCTAGCCTTCAAACCTCTTCTCATCATAATCTCACAACTAGCCCTTTGCCTAGCCCAAACAAGGTGAAAAATAGGAGTTTCAAAGGATTTCGCCCTGGACCCTCTGGAAGGGTCAGGAGCGAAATTTGCATTTTAGGACAAAATCTTCACAACTTGTGACCACAACTTGCTCAAATGCATGTCTAAGGATCCCTTTAATCTCAACCAACATCAAGCTTGATGCAAAATTGGAGAAAAATGGAGTTTTTGAGGATTTCGCTCTGGAACCTTTGGAAGGGTCAGGAGCGAAATTCATTCTTTAGCTCAAAATCCTTACCTCTTGGACTCATAACCTATTCAAACACATGCCTATGGCCATCTTTAAGTCCAATTCACCCTGATCACTGTCCTGGCCTAGCACAAACTTGAAGGAAAAATGACATTTTGAGAATTTCGCTCTGGACCCTTTGGAAGGGTCAGGAGCGAAATTCAAGTTTTTCACTTGATATTTCATTTCCTTCACTCCAATCTATCTTGCAAAGCTAGATAACATCATTCCAACCTCAATCACGCCCTAGGAATCAAAGTCCTGACTTCACACAAGGAGGAAATAGGCAGTTTGAAGAATTTCGCTTTGGACCCTTTGGAAGGGTCAAGAGCGAAATTCATGATTTGCTTGTTCACCCTCACTCAACTCCATTCTTTTCACTTTGTTTCCTCTAGATTCCCTCATTTGAATCCATTTCTCAACCTGGCAACATTTGCTTTATCCCTAAAAGGCTTGAAAAGGAAAATTCGCTCAAAATCCTAGCCAGGGACAAGACCTATCCAAAATTTCGCTCTGGACCCTTTGGAAGGGTCAAGAGCAAAATTCAAGTCTTAGCTCAAAATTTACACTTTTGGTGGTCAAAAATCATTCAAAGGCAATCCTAAGGGCTTTTCTCACCTTGGTCTAGGCCTGACTTGGCACAAAATTTGGAAAATAAGATGGATTTTAGGGTTTTCGCTCTAGACCCTTTGGAAGGGTTAGGAGCGAAAATCTTGTCTTGAGCTTATTTCTCCATCCTCTCAACCTCAATCAACTTCAAAAGGAAAGGACACACTTCTTCACGCCCATCCAAGCCATAAAAACCAAAAGCTTGACTTGACCTGCAAGGAAAATAGGTAATTTTAGGAATTTCGCTCTAGACCCTTTGGAAGGGTCAGGAGCGAAATTCATGTTTTTTGCTCAATTCCTTCAAATTCATGGATAACTAGCAACTCAAAGTCCTTCCTAGGGACACCTCCAATCTCAATTCATCTTGGTTCGCACTTTTGCCTTGGCATAAAATTGGGAAAAAAGGTGGTTTAGTGAAATTTTGCTTTGGACCCTTTGGAAGGGTCAGGAGCGAATTTCCTTTTCTAGGAGAAAATCCCCACTTTTCATTGCTTTCAAACATTCCCTAAGGCAAGAATATGTCCATCTTTCTTCCAACATGCCTTGGATACTAAGAATTAGATCAAACAAGGAAGAAAATGAGGTCTATTGAGATTTTTGCTCTGGACCCTTTGGAAGGGTTAGGAGCGAAAATCTTGTTTTGAGCTTGATTCTTGATTCTTCCAACTACAATCTTCTCTAGGAGGCAAATCTACATCACTCTCCTTGCATCCACACCAAGGTCCTGACTTTATCTAAGGAGAAAATGAGTGTTTTCAAGAATTTCGCTCTGGACCCTTTGGAAGGGTCAAGAGCGAAATTCATGTTTTAGGCCAAATCTCTATCTTTCAATGCGTCCGACCACCTTTCAAGGCAAGAACATACCAATCCACCCTCTATCATGCCTTAGAAACCAACGTATGTCCAAAACAAGGAAGGAAATAAGGGCTATGAGGATTTTCGCTCTGGACCCTTTGGAAGGGTTAGGAGCAAAATCCTTGTTTTAAACTAAAATTCTTCATTTCTTCCAACTCTAATCACTCCCTAAGGCTAGAACATGCCAAACACCTCAAAACATGCCTTAAAACTTAAGAACTTGGTCTGGACAAAGAAGAAATTGAGGTCTATAAGGATTTTCGCTTTGGACCCTTCGGAAGGGTCAGGAGCGAAATCCTCATTCTTGGCTTGATCTTCTACTTCATCCCTCCAATTCTTACTCAAACTTGATAACTTCAACTTCCTTCCATCGCAATCAAGGCAATCCACCATCAAACTATCTCTAGGCAAGGCTAACCTATGTCTTAAGGCCAAAAAGAAGGCTAAATTGAGGATTTCGCTCTGGACCCTTTGGAAGGGTCAGGAGCGAAATTCTCCTTCCAGGTTGATTTCCACACTTTCAAAGCCTTAAACCTCCTCTTCAAGGCAAACATGCATCAAAGCCTTCTCAATTGTGCCTCAAAAATCCAAAACTTGGCCATACCAAAAAGCAAAATAGGGGGAAAGGTGAATTTCGCTCTGGACCTAGGCAAGGACAAGACTTATAGGGAATTTCGCTCTAGACCCTTTGGAAGGGTCAGGAGCGAAATTTCCATTCTAGGTTGATTTTCACCATTTCATCGCATCAAACCTCCTCTCCAAGGAAAATATGCATCCAAGTCTTCCAAACCATGCCTTAGAAGCTCCAAACTTGGTCAAGTTAAAGAGAAAAATGGAGAAAAAATGAATTTCGCTCTGGACCCTTTGGAAGGGTTAGGAGCAAAATTCTTGTTTTGGTCAAAAATCCTCCATTCTTTCACATTCTATCACCTCAAAAGGCAAAGACACATCATTCTCCTTCCAACTACACCCAAGGAACTAGGTTTGTGTGCAAACAAAGAGGAAAAAAGGTGGTTAGGGAGAATTTCGCTCTGGACCCTTTGGAAGGGTCAGGAGTGAAATTAACATTTAGGCTCAAATCTTGACTTCACTTCTCACATTTCTTCATCCAAACGAGTGTTTTGCCCTCAATAATGCCTGGGAATGAGTTAGTTCTAAGTTTGGGTCAAAGTAGAATGTCTTATGGAGAAATTCGCTCTGGACCCTTTGGAAGGGTCAGGAGCAAAATTGAAATTCGCTTTGGACCCTTTGGAAGTGTCAGGAGCGAAATTTGACATTTTGGTCTCTCTGTCAGGATTCATATATGGAATATAAGTCACTTATACTTTAAGTTATATTCCATATATACTGTCAGGATGTTTGAGAGTGGTTTCGGACCTCCAAGAGTTATAATGCAAAATCTAGTTTTTGGAGGATTCTTCAATTTTCTAGACTTAGTCAAATTTCAGGACCAGGATGACATTCCAGACTTAGCCAAATTTCAGGACATTTGAAGATCAGGATGACATTCCAGACTTCATCACTCACCAATTTGACCTAACTCAGACCTTTAAAGATTATATTCACTCACCAAGCTTCATTGACCTCCTCAAACTCAAACAAGACACAATTAGCAACAAGAGCAAAACCTTGTCCTAAGGAAGACTTTCAAAGAAACCCTAACCTGGAGCACCTGTTGACTCCCTTGGCTCAAGCAGAGCCTGCCATCCTAGTGATCCCCCTAGCGACACTCAGCATGCAAAGGCTAACAGACAAAACCCTAAAAGACCTAGAAACAAAACCCTAGAAAGCAAAATGGTAGGGGTCCTCTTTTGCAATGGGGCGATGTGTGAATACGTCACAACAATACCCTGGGAAAACCTTCCTCTTGAAGGTGAAAAACCCAGCAACTAAAGTCTTGTATTATATTTAGACAAAATAGTAATATGTCTTTACAAATAATGCTTCACACTTTGAAGCTAGAATATTAATAGATGTAATCCAGACTTCCAAAGCATGATACAGGTTAGATCTGCCTTTATGTGAGATTCCAACTTGCTGATGAAGAACCCGATATGCAGAAGGTAGCACTCGTTTTGCTGAAGAAGGATGCATGATCTGCTGTAGATGATAATCAATGGACTGCTGATAGAATAATGGGAACAGCTGAAGGTTATATCTACTTTGATCTGCTTGTTGTATGTATCAATTAATTTCCAAGGAAGGGAGATATACTCTCCCTTTATACCCACCAATGAAGCCCTTCTCCAAGGGTCGGATTTCTTCAAGAAAGAACACGTCTTCTCATTGTACATCGCATTCATTCATCAAGGATGGTGGAGATCTAAGTCGATTATAATACTTAACAAATTGTGTTGCTTAATTGACATTTTTAATTGTTTCTTTTGCATTTATTTAATACCAATATTAAACCGGTATACATGTTCAAATATGGTTTGATACCATAAAATGTCTAAGGCCGAATAGGCCACTTAGACATTTGATTTACTTTGTCAGCCCATAGAAGGATATTGACCGACGCTATACATCAACAATTTGATGCATTGTGGAGCCCAACTTCATCATCTCCATTTTCAACATCTTGCTTTGTTATCACCATGCTCCTACTACAAATTTGATGGGAAAGAGTGAGGTTGCAGTTGTAATTAAAGATGGTAGCATGAAGTGAAATAATAACACGAATTTTGATAACGATGCAATGTACTTCCTACCTTTAATTTTGAGAGAAGCTTGCTTCATATTTATCAATTTGCATGAGTTTTGGATCATGCCACTTTTCCAAGTGATCACTAACAATTGTGCTGTCAGGTTGATCGATCCACCAATTTCATAAACGAGCTGCCATTGTTATTAGAGCTTCCTTCAAAATGCTATTATTTCTTTAGTTAATGGAAAACCTATTTTTAAGACATTGGATTATTACCAATGAATCTCCTTCAATTTTTACTTTGTTCAAGGGGAAAGATTTAAGCAATTATAAGCCAAGGAGGGGTTCTCTTGGCTCTCCCTCATTGTTTGTCCTAGGGGCAAGCTTCTTAGAGGCAAATTTGATAAAGGAACCTTTGTAGTCATGGATAATACACCCCACTATCAAGGGACTAGGATTCTATCAAGACGTGCCATCGAAATAAGCTTCCATATCCTTTTGGAAGGAGGGATTGATTTGCTCCTTGATCGGTCTATAGGATTACAAGTTGATGCAAGGAACCCATGAATGGGAAGCCCACTATTGCATAAACCATACTTTCACCATTAAAGCAAAGACACCATTACACTAGAACAAAGACAAAAAAACATATGCCTATCACCAACACTACAATCTATTCTACTAAAACCTATAGAAGAGCCAACCTAAAAAAAAATACACTCTGTTGAAATAGCCCAAATGTAAGCCCTCTTACAAAAGAGATATATAATCCTAAAGACCCACAACACTAGAAAACATCTTGAACAATATGAAACTAAAAAGGAACCTAAGCATTGTCATTGCTATCTTCTAACTTTGAGACTCGTCCATATACCCTATTCATTGACATGAGGACCACCTCCAATAATCGCACAAAAACACCAAATGTAGGCGTTGTTCCATGTACTTTGATACCTTTAGTAACCTTCGAGCGTGTGCAAAGCTCTATTCAACATACCATTCTCCAATAAGGGCATTGTAAACCCACTTGATAATTCCAACGTACCCTTGTGAAACATTATCGCCATATGACTTATTGCCACAAGTAGGTCTTGGCAAAACTCTTCCAATATTTGATAATCCACCCTTAGCTCTTAGCTCATGCATCGCTTCACACCCAAGGCCTATTACTGTTTTTTTTTTTTGATACATACCATGGCTTTTTGGAGAATAGGATTACTTCCATAACTTCGTCTTTCTCCTTAACCCTAATCATAAGCTTCATATATTTTCATTAAGAATTGCGTTTGTAAGCTTCTCTTTAAAATCAACAAGAATCTTCACATGTGATCTAAAGCAATCGCTTTTAGCCTTTTTGAGTATTGCCTTGACTAGCACAAGTTGGCTGCATTATCATAATTGAGAATCAGCTTTAGGTGATGGTCCAAGATTGGACTTTACTAGGCAAGTTCTCGGAGGTTCCCCCCATGCCATACAAACGAAAAGAACAAAACTACTTTGCAACAAGAGACCGACACCTAACACCCAAATCAAACCACAAGCACCAGCTACACAATCTTAAAAACTGCCACTCGAAGCATCAAATGCAAGAATGACACCACCCAACATTAGATACTAATGCCATGTACCATTGTGTACGAGAAGCCTTAAAAAACTCAAAGCAATGATGTTTCCATGCCACACTTTAATAAGTCATAATGATTATCAAGCCTCATTAAAACCATATGATGGTTGATCACCCTCTACAAGAGAGGCAAAATTGGCCCAATCATTTTATATCCTTAATTTCTATTAAAGATAAGTCCTGAAGCATGGAGCCTTGGTTAGCCAAAGATTTGCCACTTTATTTGGGTTCTATAGCAATGAGAGATATTGGAAGGGATAAATTTTGAGTGCCATCCTTTAAACTCTTCTAGAATCGCATTAGTTTCCAATTTGGAGATTACCTTTAATTGCCACATTAACAATTTGTGAATCTCCCTCAACCTCCACTTCACAATATTCAACCTGATAGGTAGCTTTGAGATCAACAAGCAAGGCTACCCATTCTACAAAATTATTTGTTTGCTCTCCCAAAAAGGTATAACCACTTAACATAAAGCCTCCTTTATGATCACATAACACATATCTAGCCCATTTCCTTTGGAAGCCCCATCAAAATTCACCCCACCTCCCCACTCAGGCCCATCCAATTCAAATCTTCTCTATACTTGATTTTTCCCATTCATTCTTGAACATGATAAATTCCTAGCCACCTTATAATTGTAGCTTTTTGTTTTTGTATGAAATGATTATACTTTTAGTTCCTTGTTAGGTAATCCATAGTATGTACAGGCTGTAACAGCTAGAAAATAGCTGCGATTGGCCTCTTTGAGTAAATTAGACTGACTACTTGTTTGTAAGCATCATGATCATACATAGCTTACAACATGAACATGATAATGAACTGCTTATTGTATTTATTTGTGTATTAATTTTCCATGCTTTGTTATGGTGTGTAATGTCCCCTTTTTATTAAATGACCTAGTTTTGCTCAGACCACAGTTATCATATTAAATGCCTGAATATAGCTGTCTTATCTCAGATCTGCTTCTGTTCGATTGGTGATTTAAATATCAATTCTGCTTTTCTGAGATTAATTAATCTGATCAGCAATTCTCTGTCTGATGTAAATCTGCTCTTGGAAATAGGAATATTATGCCATGTTTGGCTGATTGAATGATCCCCAAACACCTCCTATTTATACCCTTCAAATACACCTCTTCATCAAAGGTTGCAACTTTTCTAAACAGGTTGGTTATGTAGGTTTAATTATTTATTTATTATTATTTCCAAAGGTGGCGCTCCACCTAGGCAGGTTGGCCCATTAATTAGATTACCTTTGTCATTTAATCTCTTAAGTTGGCCTTTTTGCTTAGCAATTATTTTATTTAACCCTGGTTTGCCCTTTAGCAATTATCTAATCTTTTTCAGCCCTTTACTAATTACCTTGCCTGGGCTTATAAATAAGGCCTGCAATTTGAATTTATAAGGGCAGTGTTTATATACAAGGCTGTGATTCTTTTTCAGGTTGGTGGGGGCATGACAGTCTGCCCTTCTTGAAATTGCTTGTCCTCAAGCAATGGTAGTTTTAACTAAATCATTTTCAATGTGAGGATCCCTAAACTCTCCTTGTGATATATTTAGCTTCTGCTGTGCAACTTTGATATAATCTCAAGGCATATAGTTCTGTCTTTACTTTGATGTGAGTTATCTTGACCAATGATTGGGAATTTGCAAAGTTTGTAATTTTAAGACAAGTTTTCTCTCATTAATTGTCATTGTAAGAACTATTTTGGTTGGTCCTATGGGTACCTCTTTGAGGCAAAGCAAGGGCGAACTTCCCAAGCATGACACATATCTAGTACCCTAAATAAATTCACATGCTTTTGGTTTACTCTTGTTATTCTCATATTGTAGATCAACAAAAAATAGAATACATGCTGAAAACACATAAGGTATGAGTCAAACATGGAGCATACACATAGAGTCAAACATGGAGTATACACATAAAGACACGAAGTATACACATGAACATATGTAAACACGGAGTATACACATAAAACACGAATTGTTTGATTTCTTCTCTTTGACTAGAATGCATCCATAGATTTACTCTAGTACTCCAACTCATTAGGATTTGGAATCAACTTGTTTATGCAAGGAAAACAACAATTCCAATAATAACATGCTAAAGTAAGCTCAATTTATCATTAATGGTGTAAAAAATAACGAGCATTTAGTGAATAAGCAGATTATGATAAACATTATGGCTAGTTAACTATCCTATATAAACAATCATTGCTTAGTTCGGTAGGAGACCTGAAAGGGCATTGGTAAACTGCCCAACCCAACTAAGCCCAAGAGCACGCAATATTCAAGTCATGGCCATTTGCATCACATCCCACAAGCGGCAGGAGTATCCAACTAGGACCAGATCCATTCCTTGGGGTAATCAATTCATCACTTAACCCACAAGAGGCAGGAGTGTCCAACCAGGACCAGATCCATCTCTTGGGGTAATCAATTCATCACTTAGCCCACAAGAGGCAGGAATGTCCAACCAGGGCCAGATCCATCTCTTGGGGTAATTAATTCATCACTCAGCCCACAAGAGGCAGGAACTTCCAACTAGGACCAGAGCCATCCCTCGGGGTAATCATTATTCCACAATTCACAATGAATCTCTTCCACAAATCTTTTATAAATGCTGCACAAATATGCATTAAAGTCAATATTTGGTTTGGGGGCAATGGCCTCAACCAGGTTGAAGGGTAGTGTCCCTTGTGGGGGTTTGGGGGTTGAGGGGCAAAATCCCCACCACCAAGCCCAAATTAAGGCCTTTGAAACCACACAAACCTTTATGGCGCACACCATTTTGACAATTTTTATCACTGAGGGTGAAATTAGGTATTCGGCACTTTTTTGCTTATAAAAATACTTCAAAAAATGAATTTTGTGTTTTCTCTTCTCGGGCTCACCTTGGGGTGCCTGGGGCAGTCCCCAGGCAAACCCTAGGCTATCTTGGCTCTAGACCTGGCCTTGAACCAGACCTGTACAGGTATTGGGGGGTGTCTGCTGAGCACTACAACATAGCAAAACACGCCATTGGATGGTGGACAATTCATTGAAAGGACACATCGAGTTGAAGGAACTTGCTATTCACCTACTTTTATAGATTGCTAGTTCCTCTATTGCAGAGAGGAATTGGTCCACCTAAGGCATTATCCACTCGATTAAGAAGAGCAGACTTACCTCTAGATGAGGAAAGAAGCTAGTTGTAGTTTATAGTGCTTTGAGACTTTAGGATTGGCAGAGTTTTCTGTATCAATAAATTCCAACTGCTTGTTGGAAAGTTGATCCCAAAGATGTTTGACCAGATTGATGAGGAGGAGGTGCAATAACGATTGATTGCGCTTTCCATTAGACAAGTCATAGCCATAGAGTGACTTAGATTTAGAGAGTTATTTTGATATTGATAGCCTAGATGAGGTGTACCTATACTCTATTTCTTTTATGCTGCTCTATCGAAAATGAGTTTTTAATTTGAAAAATGAAATGAAAATTAGAAATTTGTGTCTTAATTGTTAAATTTTTTTTTGCTGCTATAGTTATACTATTGTCACTGTCAGTGATACAAACTTACCTTATTATACCTATGAAGCTGAATCACGATATATTTATTGCTGCTATACTGATGTCACAGTCAGAATTTTTTAATATTTGTAATTTTATTGCTTTCACTGTCTTGATTATACATACTGCTGTCATATCTTGATTTTGATGTCATGTATTGTTGAACTTGTAGAAATTTGAGTGTCCCTGTATACAATATATATATTTAAAAAAATCCTATGTATAAATATATATTTCATTTTTACACTGCCATCCCTCCACTCCACCATAAATAGCCCCCAACCCCTGGTGTCCATTCACCCGTCCCCAAAATGCCGTTGAGCATAAATACTTTCTGATCTGTTTAATGTACTTTGACCATGATAATCCCTGCTATATATATGCTACTTTCCATGCCATGCCAGTGGACTAGAATATTTTATGTAATACGTTTTCCTTACCAGGTGATGATGGTAACCATTTATTTTAATTCTTATTTGTTTACTGGTTTTCAGTGATCATTTCATATTGTATTTAGTGAAGTTTTTTATCTGGTCTGGAACTTCATAGTAACGTGTCTTCAACTTTTCTCTGGTATACATTGTTAGATAACTGCTCTCAGCTTCTAGCTGTTTTCTTGCTTGCTATTAGATTCTTGTGGTCATATGGTATGGCTAGTCTTCCATGATAAGCTGTTCTACTACACTTATGATAGCCAGCAAACTAATTTGGATATGTTTATTGTTTTTGAAAGTAACTCTCAAGTTAAATTCATAGACATCTTATAACACTTTGATTTGTGTGTTATTCGATATATATCTTTCCCTGGTCTCTTCTGCAGCGAAGTCCTACAGCTGTGTGTCATATGGGATGCTTTCAGGATAATTGAATGATGGATGGGTAGGTAATCCTGCAACTTGGTAAGGAAACAAGAAGAAAATAGTTCCAGGCTGTATGGAGTAGAAGTTCTAAGCTAAAGAGTAGATTGAAAGAATTACTAGCCATTACCAGGTTATTTATATCCATACAAATAATCCAGGGTAGGTGTATGTAGAGACTAGAGAAAATGTAACGAAGGATGGGTAGACTCTAAGCCAGCTGTTTAGGGCAGCTGGCTTTGTACTTCAATCTTTTTGGAGGAACCTGGTGACCGTTTTACCTTGTTTTTTCCCAAAATATTAATGTTATTGTAATCTTGTAGCTTTCAGATGCACCGGCTTTGTTTTGCTTTCTTTCATACAAGTCATCTTACCCCAGGTAATAAGCATTGATGAGATGGTTACTGTCATCATGCTAGATTGCAGTTTTGGTAATTAAGATTTCTCCATGTACTGCATAAAATAGTACTTTTAGTCTATAGAACCAGTGTGTTGATACTCATTGATTCGTGGTAAGGACTTGGGAATCTGAGTCTGAGTCAGGTTCTGTGAGTCTGTAGACTTGATTCACGACACAGCCAAGTCTGCAAAGAAGAAAAAATATCAGCTTCACATTTCCAGAAAAAATAAATTAAGAACATATTTTAATTTGTTGGTTTTTTATAATTGCTAAGTTTTACGTAGTTTTGGCTGAGTTTTCTACTTAATCCCAGTCAAAAAACAGCTTAACAAGCTTTCTTTGAGTCCATGTCTCAACACTATGAATGTGACTATGGTAAAACAGTCGTGAGTGACACATACTATGACCATGGTAGAAGCAGTACAAGAGTGACATTTTTTATCCATGGAAGCAGTTCTTTTAGTGTTGCTAGTAGTTTTGCTACACTGACAAGCTTAGCTTGTTACAACATTCTCGTTAGAATACAAATTTTAATGCTCTCTCGCTGGTACTGGTAATATGAATTTTTTATAGACCACATGTTGGACACGTTTCTATGAACACTCACAGCATAACTTCCATGCCAGGAGACTGATTGACGCAGTTTGCCAACTATTTAATTGACACTGCAAATAGTTTAAAGAAACAATACTATATCCAGTTAGAATACCAATGAAAATACTATTACTCCAAAAACTCTTGCTGTCATACTACTGTCATAATTCTTGTACATCATAACAACATAAATAAGAATTATTTGTGCTATCCTGTCGCATCATGTTAAGATTTGAACTTTACTCAAAACAATGCAAGAATTGTATTAAACGTCAAATTTGATCAAGAAGTCGTCATCTCTTCACAAAGATCAATAGAGCATACAACATATTTGAATCATCACAAGGGGATTGAATTATGCTACAACAAAAAAGTTAATGAACAGTGTATTGTGGGTAGATCTCACAATACAAAAGATTTTTGGGCAGCAATTTGTCTTCCATCCAAAAAATATTGTCATCAACTGATAGTTGAATGCATCTATTTTCATTTAATCATTTATCAACCACTCCTTTCTTCTAATGAAACGCTCTAGCATCCAATTCACCCGTCCAGCATCGAGATAATATCCTGCTTTTATACATTTGATAATACAAGTTCCAGTTAAAGGGAAAAACTGTCATCAAGTCTTAACTAGAAGTGCACATTCTAAATTAAGACCACAATCGGGAGTGCTATGGGACATATCAAGAAGAAAAAATGACTATCCATATCAACTGGAACTATCTCAAATTATGTCATAATGTAAGGACTAGTTCATACACTACTCTTATCTTCCTACTGGAAACCACGCAAGTCCTTGGGAAACTGATGTTTGGCAGTCTGGTCTGATTATAAAATGGTCCACCATGACAACAATCTATTGATATAGAATACAAAGAATCTACGACTCACATATGTTGTTATTTGATTCAAAAGTACACTCAAGGTGTAAGTAACAAAATGATGTGAGGGGCATCAAGGCAGGGGGGGGGTGCATTCAAAGGAGATACAAATTAGCACAGGGAGAGAGAGGTGGTGGCATGAAATGTGCAATAACAGGTGCAATCTTGAAATTGTATATGAGAGGAGAGAAATAAGATTAGGATCTTTTAGGTAGGATACATTTCAAAGAGCATTTTCTGTATATTTCCCCAAGCTAGAGTGATTGTCAAGGAATCAATTTATATTGAAAGTTATCAATTTCTTACCATTTTATCTTGCATATTCCTATCAAATCATAATCAAATCACACAAAGCCTTAAAA
Source organism: Cryptomeria japonica (assembly GCF_030272615.1). NCBI lineage: Eukaryota > Viridiplantae > Streptophyta > Pinopsida > Cupressales > Cupressaceae > Cryptomeria > Cryptomeria japonica. The sequence continues at coordinate 912,205,586 of NC_081407.1, forward strand.
AATGGAACAACTAATTAAAGAGTTTAACTCTCCTTCAAGACTTAGTCGAAACTTGTTGGTTGTTCCCCAATTGAAGGATGAATGTTTTAGTTGTTGAATGACTAAGATCTTAATGTGTGTTTATAAGCTAAGATCCCAAAATCTCACTAAAATCATTTTGGTGAACCTAACTCATTTTGCATTATTTATGATTTGGATGTTCAAATTTGAGTTTATTTTTATAATTTTTTAGATTTAAATGCACTTATTTTTAAATTTTATTGTTTATGTGATTGCATTAATTGATTAATCACAATATTACTCTTTCATATTGTTGCAAGTTTGGGCAGAATGAGTTGTTGTTGTGTTGTCATTGATGTCAACTTGCTTTGGTTTTCATTAGTGACTGGTTGATATAGTTGATATTGAGTTTCTTGTGTAGTTGTGTTAAAAGATTTGCTCCGCATATCTTCTATATTGTACATCTATTCATGCGATTTGGATATGTTGTTAAGCTGTGTTTAAAGAAGTTAGATTCGAGATTTGGTGCCCCAGATTGCAGTCCTAAGGAAGTTGCTTTCACTGGTGTGTGATGATGTTTGATAGTGTTTACATGTGAAATGGATGCTTCACATTTCTTCGTGTTATGGTTTTTTGGGTTGCGGTTTTGGAGATAAGTTGATAATGTCCTTAGCTTCATTTTATTTAGTTGACATGAGTTTTCGAGTCTCAGAAGTGTGGTTTCAAGGTTTGATAGTGTTTACTCTAAGTTTGGCCGACTTTGGGCGTTGACACTTAACATTATTGCTTTGGTGATTTGGATCATTGTATAATGTGTATGATGCTTATTTTGGTCTCAGTTAAGATGTGTTGTGGTCCATTTTACATTTTTTTTCACCGCGAGAATGTTTAGTGCCGACCTAATTTGAATTGTGTTTGGTTAAGATGCTTAGTTGACCTTGGGAGATTTTGCATATGCGAGGATGATATAAATAAAGGATAATTTGTTGAGGATGGTATGCATGCATGATGAGAATGTGTGAATGTGAATATGTATGCGATGAAGGTGTGTGAAAGAGGATCTATCTTCCTGATCGTTTGATAAGTGTTATTTGAGTTGGTGAAAAGTGTTGAACAATGTGGACTTTCATGTGTTAGCTATTGGAAGTAGTGAGCCGAAGGTATCTACAGATCTTATAGTTGCAAAGGTGTATCAGTGGTGGATTCTTTCTCTTTTATTCAGTCTTTCTTTGTAAGAATCACCTTAATCAGTGTCACCTTAATAGGTGTTCATATATTAAAAATAGTGTTCTCTATGGTTTTTACCTTAATAGGGTTTTCCAGGTAAAATTTGGTATTTCATTATGTATGATGTGTTATGCTTTTCATGCTCATATCTTTCTGTGGATTAAGTGATAAAGTTAAGTTACTGTGGATTTGATTTAAAAAAAAGTTTTTAGAGTTGTATGTAAAACTGATTGCAGTAGGAAAGAGGACATATGGAAATGTGGATTTGATTTAAAAAAAGTTTGGAACTGTGATTGTAGTAGGAAAGAGGATAGATGGAAATATTTATTAGTTGAGGAAAGCTGGTGAATATTGCTTGATGGTGTAGATTAATGAGAGTTGGTTATGGCATTGGAGGATGTGCCACATTAATTTTAATTTAGTGAGGATTAGTTCAATTCAAGCTATGAGATATTTGTTGAAGATTATAAAGCTTGCTAATGCTATCTGCAAAGAATGTCAAGTTGGAAAAACAAACAAGGAGAAATTTTAAAGTTAAGGAACATTCTTTTATTGGAATTAGTGCACCTTGATATTTGTGGTCTGACCAGAATAAGAAGTCAACAAGTTAAGGTATTTCTTGCTTTTAATAAATGATTACTCTAGAATGACTTACGTTACTTTCTTAAAAGAAAAATTTGAAGCTTTAGAAAATTTCAAGAAATTCAAGGCTATGTTGAAAATGAGATAGATAGAAAAATCAAATGTTTGAGGTTTGACAAAGGTGGAGAGTTTACTTCTGATGAGTTCAATACTTTTTGTGAGAATCATGGTATAAGAAGGCATTTGTCTACTTTTAGGACACCACATCAGAATGGTGTGGTTGAGAGGATGGATAGAACAATTCAAGAGGCTGCTAGAACAATGATGAATAAGGCAAGTCTATTGAAAATATATTGGGAGAAAGCAATACACATTGCGATACACACACTTACAAAGTACAGATTAGAAGAAACTATGGAAAGAAATCTTATGAATTATGGTACGGAAGGACTTCGTCTGTAAAATATTTCTGAGTATTTGGAAGTAAATGAAGAGAATTTGAGAAAGTTTGACACGAGCTGATGAAGACATATTTCTTGGCTATTCTACTAAAAGAAAACCTTATAGATGTTATAACAAAAGACAGAGAAGAATTGTTGAAAGCACAAATGTGAAAGTTGATGAAGACACTTAGAAGAATGTAGTTGCAGAGATGGGATGCGAATCAGATGAATCTATTGGTAAACCAGAAGAAGAAAAGGTCGAAGAAAGAAAAGTGCAAAATGATAAGGAAGATGCTCTGAAAATTGCTCCTAAGACTCTAAGGTTTGTATAGAAGAATCATTTAGAGAAACAGATTATTGGAGACAAAAACAAAGGTGTTATCACAAGAAGTAAAGCTGTTGAAGAACATGTGATTATGCTTAATTTCAGAGACAAAGCTGAAGATAGTAAAAGATGCTTGTAGTGATCAACATTGGATGAAAGATATGAAAGAAGAATTGAAACAAATTGAGAAGAATCAAACTTGGGAACTTGTCCTAAGACCATATGACAATAATGTGATAGGAACTAAATGGGTATTTCAGAACAAATTAGATGAGGATGGGTACGTAGTAAGGAATAAGACAAGACTTGTATGAAAGGATACTCATAGGTAGAAGGAATATATTTTGAGGAAACTTATGCTCGTGTGGCAAGAATGGAAGTTATTAGAATGTTTCTGACATTTGCGACACAAGGATTTCAAAGTTTATCAGATGGATGTGAAGTCTGCATTCTTGAATGGAGAACTGAAAGAAGAGGTGTATATAGAACAACTAGAAGGATTCAAGCTATCAGACACTCCAGATATGGTCTGCAAATTGAAAAAGGCACTGAATGGATTGAAGCAAGCTCCCAGAGCTTGGTATGCAAGGCTTGACAGGTATTTGTTGAGGCAAAAATTTCAAATTGATACAACTGACAGTAATCTCTATTTTAAGGTTGAGGAAAATGATATTTTGCTTGTAGTTGTTTATGTGGATGATATAATCTTTGGAGGAAATGATGGTATGTACAAGAAATTTTTTGATGAGATGCAAGAAGAGTTTGAAATGTCTATGATTGACGAAATGAATTTCTTTCTTGGTTTACAAGTTGGTTAGAGGGATGATGGTATCTTTATTTCAAAATATAAGTATGTTAAAGAAATGCTGAAGAAGTTTGGAATGGAAAATGTTAAACCTGTATGTATTCCTATGGCTATTGGTTGTAAGTTGAGAGCAAATATGTTAAATCTCTAAAGACTCATGAGAGCAAATAAAAATCAATGATTGGAGGATTATCATATCCAACTGCTACTAGAACAAATATCATGCATGTTGTTTGTCTTGTAGCTATATTCTAGCAAGATTCCAGAGAAACACATGTTGCTACTATGAAAATAATTTTTAGATACTTAAAAGGAACACAAGACTACGGATTGTGGTATCCCAAAAGATCTAACTTTACTGCTTATATTGATACAGATTGGATTAGTTGTGTGGATGACATGAAAAGTACAAGTGGGGTGCATTTTTTCTTGGACCCCAATTGGTTGTTTGGTCAAGTAAGAAGCAAGATTCAGTATCTTTGTCTACTGCTAAAGCTGAATACATTGCTGCTTCAACTTCTTGTACATAGGTATTATGGATGAAACAAAACCTGAAGGATATTGGAATATCGTTTTATGAGCCACTTCTTATCTTTTGTGACAATACCAATGCAATAAATATTTCTAAGAATTCTGTATTGCATTCAAGAACAAAACACATTTCAATCCAATATCATTTCCTGAGGGAGAAAGTTTTTGAGAACGAGGTGAAGCTTGATTATGTACCTACAAAAGAAAAAATTGTTGATATCTTTACCAAAGCACTCTCTAAGGATACTTTTGAATATCTTTGGGAGAAATTGGAGTTATTGCCCCTCCGTTTATGCGCTAAATGCATATAAAGGTGCATTACTTCGGTGAATTTAATGAATATCATTATTCTGGACTAATGATTGAGGCTTTCTTTTAGGGGAAGCTAAGTGCAATTGTGAGTTTTTGAGGAGTTGAACATAATGAGTTAACAATTGTTATGTTTGGGCCTTTGTCCTTGATGGCAAAGGGGGAGAGAATGAGAAGTTGGGAGAAAATGAAAAGATTGGCAAAATGAGAGAGCAAATGTGAGTAACAAGTAATTGACAAAGGGGGAGAATAGTGTATTGGAAAACATTAAAAACTTGGTATGAGAGTTGTTGACATTGATGTTGTTGTTGATGTGTTGCCATCAATGACAAAGGGGGAGATTGCTGCAAGTTTGGGTAGAACGAGCTGTTGTTGTGTTGTCATTGATGTCAACATGATTTGGTCATCATTAGTGATTTGTTGATATAGTTGATATTGAGTTTCCTGTGTAGTTGTACTGAGAGATTTGATCCACATATCTTCTATATTGTACATCTATTCATGTGATTCAGATATGTTGTTAAGCTGTGTTTAGAGATGCTAGATTCAGGATTTGGTGTTTTGCATTGTAGTGCTAAGGAAGTTGCGGTCACCAATGTGTGATGATGTTTGACAGTGTTTCCATGTGAAATGCATGCTTCACATTTCTCTCCGTTATGGTTTTTGGTGTTGTAGTTTTGGAGATAAGTTGATAATGTCCTTAGTTTAATTCTATTCAGTTGGCACAAGTTTTTGGGTTTTAGATGCGTGGTTTTAAAGTTTGATGGTGTTTACTCTAGGTTTGGCCGACCTTGGGTGTTTACACTTCACATTATTGCTTTAGTGATTATGGATCATTGTATAACATGTATGATGCTTATTTTTGGTCTCAGTTAAGATGTGTTGTGGTCCACTTTATATTCTTTTCCACCGCGGGAATGTTTAGTGGTGACTTAATTTGAATTGTGTTTGATTAAGATGTTTTGCCGATCTTGGGAGATTTTGCATGTGAGGATGATATAAATAAAGGATAATTTGTTGAGGATTGTATGTATGCATGATGAGAATGTGGGAATATGAAATGGAAAGAAAGTGAGTCGTGGCATATGTGTATACGATGAAGGTGTGTGAAAGAGGATCTATCTCCCCGATCATTTGATAAGTGTTGTTTGAGTTGGTGAAAAGTGTCGAACAGTGTGGACTTTCATGTGTTAACTATCGGAAGCAGTGAGCCAAAGGTATCTATAGATCTTATAGTTGCAGAGGTGTATCAGTGGTGGATTCTTTCTCTTTTATTCTTCTTCATCTAGATAGTGAGCCCTCTGACAATGAGCCTTTCTTTCTTTCAAGTAGTGAGCCCTTTAGCAGTGAGTCTTTCTTTGTAAAAATCACCTTAATCGGTGTCACCCTAACATATGTTCATATATTGAGAATAACATTCTTAGTGGGTTTCCCCTTAATAGGATTTTCTACATAAAATCAGGGGTTTCATTGTGTATGATCTGTTCTGTTTTTCATGCTCATATCTTTATGTGGATTAAGTAATAAAGTTAAGTTATCATGGATCTAATTTAAAGAATTTTTTTTAGAGTTGTATGTACAATTGATTCATCCCCCCTCTCAGTTGTCTTATGTGTAAGAACATTCAACACATATTGCTTAATTAAGAGGCTAATTGATCATTATTTTTTATATCACATAGTTTAATAATTTGGCTAATCAATCATATCATTTCTATCATTTACATAATTGGTTGATTGATTGCATCATTTTAATTTACATTTGCAATAAATTTTGTCAATCAATTAAAAACATTGAAAGCATTAAACAATTTCCTTATCTTTGCTTCTTGTTTTCCTTTATTGCTTTCTAGGCGCAATTATGTGTTTTTGGAGCTTGTACTTGTTTATGAGTTTCATAACTTGTTCCGAATCTAAGATTCCTATGAGAAGAAGTTATAGACTCATGGATTCTCATGCTTTAACTAGTAATGATGTTGAGCCTGAGTTGCATGTTAACTTATTCCCACTAAGGAGCTTTAGAGAGCAATCTTTCCACAATCCAACACACATCTTGCTTAATTAACATGCCTTAAAATCATTCTCCTCATGCTTCTCATGATGAGGATGACCCTTTAATATGTGTCTAATAAACAATTGACAAATCTTGACAAGGAATTGGAAGGTCTTCAACTATTTGTGAGTAGAGAACACTTGACTAAAGAGGCAATTCCATTGATTGAGAATCCAAGGAAGTTGATATGAGGTGATGCATATGGTATGGATGTTCTATGTAGCATAGCTCACATAGTGGATGGAAACAGTATGAAAGTAGCTAGTGACACATAAGTTCTTAGATATACTACTCCTAAAAACCAAGTTGAGATACCAATGTCCATGCCTATGAAAATACCCATTATTCCTACACACACATTGTGTATCATGTCTACAACCACACGATTTGTAATTTAAGGTAGCAGAGCAAGTTCCTACACTAACCTTGAGAGGAGGGTAATGCAAAACTTTTCCAGATCTTTACAACAATTACAAAAAATAAACATAAATATTATGCATACCAACGCATAGTGATTTACGTGGGGAAAACCCTTTTAGGTGAAAAACACCACAATCCAAAAGCCTCTTAATATATTATTCATATATTAACAACAACTTGTAGAGCAAGCTTCTCATAGGAGTATAACCAACAAATATCTTGAGGCAACTCAACAACTATCAAATTCTTAGAACACATCACAATGCACAACCGTAATATAATGCCATCATAATATAGGGTTTTCTTCTAGGCAAGAAGAACACAAAACATCCACAATTAGATCTATGACCTAATGATAAACGGTTAGGATTCACAATGATAAATTATAAGTAAAATTTTGTTTTGGGGGTGTTGACCTCGAAAAATCTTGTCTAAGTGCATTGTTCACCAGATCTCCATTTAGTTAGGGGATGGGCGAGGGGGGGGTGTGAAACAATAGGAAATAAAACTTCCTCCTATTCAATTTATTCTTTTGAAAAACTTATTTAAAGCTTATAAACTTAATTCTGAAATGAAAGCACCAAACAAAGATAAATCACACGAAGAAACCAATGCACAAGAGATTACGTGGAAACACAAGATGGGAAAACCACAATGAGAAATGTTAGGATTTACTATCCTAATCCAGCCTCACAAATTCTATTTACAACTTTTTGAAGGGCACCAACCCACCAAATTCTTTGCTTGAGAGCACCAACCCTCACAATCACAACCTTGTCAATCTGAGCACCAACTCAAAATCCCTATGGCACCAACCAAAAGGATATTACAAGTGAAACAAATTATTTCTGATCTCAAATATGCAAATCTAGATATTACACAAAAAATATACAAATGTATTAGAATCTGAATGTTATTATCCTTCAAAAAATGTTGTTTTGGTTCACACATCACAAACAATTATAACCTACAAATAAGTTTGTATAATCTAAAAGTATGTTATCCTTGAATATTTTGCAAGTCAATTTTTGTAAACAATGTGAGCAACTGCTATAGAAATTTGATACAAATTAAATATGTTTTGTAAATAAACTTCTAAAGATAGAATATGAATAACTAGAATAGAAGTTTGCAAACGTAGCCTGTATACTTCACATATCATTAGCACTTATAAGATGAATGTAGACCATGTCAATTAACCATATCCTTCAAGTTCTTTTCTTCATAACCTCAAAACAAATTTAAGTAAAACTATAAGGGTGAACTCACAATAATGGTTCCCACTTTTTTGCCACTTTTGACACTGAGATGAACATTTTTAAAATAATCTTCAACTTCCGAGAACTATAACTTTTAAACTATTAAAAATTTGAAGATGATGTAAATTAGTGATTTGTAGCATTTTATTTTTAGATTCTATATACATTTTTTTCAAATTTTTTTGAAGGATTTAAAAAAAATAAATTTCCATCTCCCTCGAAAAGTAGTTTTTTACAAAAAACTACATTTTTTAAGAGTGGTGTGCCTCCCGAAATGCATAACTTTTTTTTCTCTAAATGATAAAAACTCAATTCTTTCAAATTTTAGTTTGTAACATCAATATCCAGGGCTTGCAATTGGTTTGATAGTAATATGTTCAATATTTTTCATTTTATAAAGTTTTGAAGTCCGACTAGTCATAATTCAGACATAGGTTTAAGTTTGAACACATAACTTGTTCTATATATATCAAAATTCAATTTTTTTTTTGTTAGAAAGAAGACATCAATACTTGGGGTTTAGATATTTTTCAGATTTTTTTTGAATTAGTTTCCTATTTTTCCCAATGCGTTGAACAGAGAAGTTCATGTTCGATGAAAAACCAATATTCCATAAAATTAAGAAAACAAGAACATAATAAATTCAAAATATAATAAAATTATACTCGTTGGAAAGCTTGCTCTAAATACTACCATCTAATATTTTTGGGTTATCAAGATTAATTCATTCGTGCCTTGAACCAGAGCTCCGAAGTCGTAAATTCCTCAGAACTTTGAAAAAATTTGGGAGAAACCTCTAACAACACGGTTTAAATGATCAAGGGTTCGAGCGAATGGGGTTCGCTTGAACCCACACGCTAAATTTTGACCTTTACTTTTTCGTAATGGCCAGGTTCGAATGAACCCGACCTTTTTTAATTGTCGGCGTTCGTTCGAACCCTGGCCGATGCAAATTTTTTATATTTTTCATTTAAGTGGAGTCGTATATGTTGGCATATGCACACTCCAATGAGACATTGTAGGTGATTGAAGGTTTTGTCATTGATGGCAACCTTACAATCCTATGGCACCGGCAAGGCATTACACCGGCATCAACAGATCACACTCTACATTGGCACTCAGACCATCGACACCGACATAGAGAAAGGAAGCATACCGGCACAGAGGCCGACAAGATTTCTGTTCTATTATATTTTGTTTATTATTGTAAAAACTTTGTAAGTTGACTTGATATCATTGTAAAATGACTTATATATATATAAAAGTCATTGTAGGACATTTAGAATATGGACAGGAAAAATATTAAGGTAGACCTATTATGCGAAATATAGGTTAAGGGTTTTATGTAAAGAACAAAGCAGAAACCGGTACTGAATCTAGCATTATAGATGCTATTGTAAAGCAGTACAAGACATTGGATTTGTATAATCCACATTGTAAGTCAGTGAGACTTCCCATTGAGTAGTGAGCTCTAGGCAATTGGCCTTCCTGCATGTGCAGGCCCCTCTTGTAAGTAATATTCTCTTATTGGCTAGTAAGTGAATATTGTGGGTCACAAATCCCACCGAGGTTTTTCCCACACCAGGTTTCCTCGTTAAATCATTGTGTTATGGTGTGATTTTCACGTGGTTGTTTTCATTTCTGTTTATTACATTATTTCTTGCATACCGGTACACTGTTATAATATGCTCTACATGTTTTAAGTTAAGAAATTCTAATTACGGGTTAGATACTGATTCACCCCCCCTCTCAGTATCTGTGGGAATCCTAACAATTGGTATCAGAGCTTGGTCCTCTATTTTCAGAAGCCTAACAGCTTGAGGAAGATCTTGACACCAGTAAAGATGGAAAATTTGATGAAGCAACTAGAAGCAGCTCTCTCAGACTATGATGCAAAAAAATTGGAAAACATCAAACTTGAAGATGATCTAAAGGCAGCTTAGGATATCATTCAGGCACTTTAAGAGAATTTTACCATTGCAAGAAACAAGAGAAGAGAATTATGTGAAAAGATGCAAAATGAGAATAATGAAAAGGAATCCCTTGATAATCAAATAAGCAAGCTGAAACAAGGGAACATGACACAAAAGAATGATATGCAAGATATGACCATGAGATTCTGTAAAGAAATTGAAGATAGGAAGAAGAATGAAGAAGAATTGACCAGAAGACTAAGTGATGCAGCAAATGAGAACACAAGACTTAGCTATGAAAATGACCTATTGAAGATAGATCTAATGCATACACAGAATGACTCCAATGAACTGATGAGACAGAAAGAAATCTTACATAGAGAACTGGATATTGCAAATCAACACAAAGATAAATTCAAGAAAAGCTTAGAAGAACTTGGTGACTTGTTGAAAATTCAGAAACCTAATGGTGATACTTGTGGAATTGGCTTTGAAGCAGGAGAAAGCTCCGGTACTGCAAACACTCAGGATCACAGCAAACCGGTAAGGCAGCCTAATGCTTATAAATTCAATGGAAAATGTTTTAACTGTAATAAGTATGGGCATAGAGCAAATCAATGTAGATCTAGAAATTATCAGAACATCAACACACCCACCGGTCAATGTTCAAAATGCAACAAAGTTGGTCACAACTCTGAAAAATTGCAGAATGAATGTGAGATATTATGTTTGTGGAAGATTTGGACACTTATCTAATCAATGTAGAACACAAACCAACATAGGTTATGGCAAAGCTATTCAGAAAAACAATGTGACTTGTTATGCATGTAACAAGATTTGGCATATTGCAAAATTCTGTAGAAGCAAAGGATCACTGACAGACAACAAAAGTTCTAGCTTGAAAGGGAAAGAAAAAGTTGAAGAGGTAAAGCAAGAATTCTCAAAATAATGGATTAGAAAAGCAGATCTAAATGTTGGGAATACTCCTCCACCGGTAGAACCAATCAACACTCCACCGACATAACAGAGTATTGTTCCATTGGCAGGCCAAAGTAGTGCTCCACCGACAGGAAGTTCTTCATCAAATTGAAGAAAGTTACTTTGAGGGTTTTGGCAATCTAATGACACATGTGCTATTATTCCCTCGGTTAAAGATGAGAAGTTGAAAAATACTTATATACCGGTAGACAATGTTAAGTGACTACTTAACCGACATGCATTAAATGTGGTAGATGGCAAATAAACTTTATAAATTTGTGATTTTGACTCCATTTCACTTCACCGAGATTTCAAACATTCAAAGAGCGCGAAAACTCCGAGCTAAGGCATTTCGAGCAAAGAGGCAAGAACACTTTAAGCAATCAATCCACCCTAAGGCAGAAAAAGGTATTTATCATCATGGCATCCACCTCTGCACTTGAATATATAGCAAACCCTACTGTAGTCGAGGTTATAAAACACCCTAGGCCTGTATTTCAATTAGTTTCCTAAGTAGCAAAGAAAGATGATACTGTAGGTGCTTTTTCTCAAATTCCAAAAGGAGTTGTTTATGCTGAAGAGCCTAGAATTTACATCCATTGCAACATAGAGGAATTAGGAGATGAAGAGATCAAAACAATGTATAAATCTGTCATATGTGATGAATCTAGAAATGTAAAAAGTGAACATAAAATTGTTGAAACCCTAGGATTTACTGAAATCCTTAGCATTCCTGAATTCCCCAAGGATGTGATTAGGATAGTCTTAAGTAGGGTACATGGTGAATTTTTTTGGTTAGATGCAATTCACAAAATTACCAAGGAAGCTGTCAAAGCTGTGACAGAGTTACCCTCAACCGTTAAAAGGCCCAACAAGACTAAAAAGGTCTCAAATGACCTAGTAACTAAGCTAATTGGTGCAACATATGACAAAAGGTCCTTGAGAGTCAATGATGTAACCGACACTAATGTGAGATTTATCAGCATGATTTTAGGGTATAAAGCAACTCATGCAAATAGACTCAACTCAGTTTCAAGTTTATGCATTAAGAGTGCTTATGACATGATTACAGACAATGTGAAAATTGACATATGTGAATGGTTAAAAGATGAGTTAATTGACAACTTAGGCAAGACAAAGAAAGATAAGAAAGGAACTTTTAGGTTTGGTAATCTGCTTGTATGCTTGATGCTACACATAACCAAACAGGTTCCCGGTATAGGCTATAAAGAACTTGGATTTGATATATCGATAGGTAAACAATTAACAAAACTATTGAATAACATGGGTGAAGACAAGGAAAATAATATCCATGAATACTTTCAAGCATTAAAGAAAATGAAGAAGAGAATCAGATTATCACAGAAAATTGTTGACAAGTATAAGGATAACATATGCTTTGTAATCAACAAAGATGAGATTTGGATGGAAGCAGTCATCCCAAGGACAATTTGGGTAACAAAAATGGGTTATGAAACTGATGACCATATCATTGAAACATATGCTAAAGCACTTCTTGAAGCTCCTAGAGAACCTAAGGAAGAAGTATTTGGCAGTGTTGAAACCATAGAAAGTCAAATACAATCTCATAAAAGAGTGAAAAAGGTCGAGGCAGTTGTGAGAAGAGGATCTAGATAGGCTAAGGCTATAAAAGAAGATGTGATGAAACAAACCGGTATCACTGAGGATGAGTTAGCAGCTCCACAACCTGAAACTCACCTATCACCGGTAGGCACTTCTTTGGAGAATGACATGCCTGCAACTTTCAAGAAAGTTATAAGGAAAAGAGATCCTTCATCGACAACCACACATTCACCTAGGAGAACAAGACAAAAACAACAAGCAGTGAGATCTCCGGTCAGAAAGACTACACCAAAGAAGAAACTGACACCCGAGAAGAAGAAGAGGACAAAACAAAACATGGCCCCTCTTGACATATTGCTAAATGAAATTACAGAGGAAGGGAAACTAAAGAATATAGAGAAATTGTATGATACTTTGACAACAGATGAAAAAGAACAAGTTGAGAACAGTGTTATTTTGCACATGGACATGTATAAGAAATTTTTGATGGAAGTGGTAGATGAACTACCAGATGAATTATTTAAAAGACTGGGAGCAAGAAGGCAAGCTGTTGTAGAGCTTGACAAGAAAATCAAGATAGAAAAGCTACTTGCTATTTACCCAGTGAACTCACCTAAAGAAATAGATGATTTAATTGCAAAAGCCAACCGGTCAGTATTCTCTACTGCACACTGACATATTGCATTAATGGTTGGAAGAGTCAATGAGGTAATTGAAGAAACAGAAAATGCATGGGATATATTCCTAGTTGAAAAAGAAAAACAGGAAGAGTACATGAGCCACAAACCTATAAAGGTATATTAGAAGGACAAGGACAAAGGTAAAGGAAAGGTTGGTGGACCTCCTAGTATCAAAGTAAAAGACAACTTACCCCCACCACCTTTGATCACTCCACCGGTAACAACAACAACTACAGAAGATCAAACGACAGTTGAAAGTATGGATGTAGAGGATGTAAATCCTAATCCTGAAGTCTTATACATAGTGGATGTTGATACACAAAAGATCAACATTGTGGTAGATAAAGATACAACTGGTAAGACAGACATGGCTAGTGAGCCATAGGAAACTGATCAAACTAATAACACACAAGAGAAACCGACAGATGATAACACAGGAGAACATGTAGAGACTCAGACTCAGGCTGAGACAGAGCAACAGACAGAGAAACAAGAAGAGCAAAAGGCTCAGGAATAGATTCATGAGGAAACAATGCAACCGGCAACAGGAGAAGTACAAAAACCATTGCTTAAGAAAATGCAAACACAAACAGACCTACTAGAGGTCACAACAAGCTTGGTCACTTCCTCCACCGACGGTATTCAGAATGTTGGTTCCTCATCAGCAGGCTATAAATCAACTAATGTAACAAAAGTACTCTTAGATTCAATCAAAAGGATAACAAATTGTAGTTCACAAGCTTATAAGGCTATAGACGATACAATCCCAATTTTGAAGAGGCTAGCTCCTAACTGTAACATAGACAATAAGGATTCTTTAAGTCAAATTGACATTTTGTCCAAGTACATCACTGAGAACACAATGACAATTGAGCAAATAAAGGAAGAAGCATTGAAGGATAAGATGGAAATTGAAAAGCAGAAATTCTTTGAGGATCAGATAAAGAAGTGTACAAGGGAATTTGACACACTTCTACCGGAACTATGCAATTTACTAAAAGAGTTCAAAACTTTGTATAGAGACATATGCAAAACAAACCTACTAACAAATGATATAGATAAGCAAATGAGCAAGGTACAAGATGAAATAAATAAACTTGCAGACAATTTTGTTAACTCACCGGATACACTATCAGTTTTTGAACAGCAAATAACAAATTTTGAGGATGAGTTACTTAAGTTGGGAAGAGAAAAGGAGAGAATAGTGAATAAGGCAAAAAGTTTGAGACTAAGACTGAGTCCAAGATTGGACTATCTAGCATTCATGCGGAAGGAAATATCTGAGGCACTTGTACAGGGACAGAGAACACCAACAGAGCATATGCAGCACCTCACCGGTACAGTTCAAAGAACAGAGACAACAATAAGAGACAATAAGAAATTTATGGAGAGTATAAACTTAATTTTGGTGGATCTATTTCAAATTGTAACTACCCAGTTACAAGGTTGAGACTACAACTCTTTTGACATCTTGACAACCTTTGTCATTGATGCCAAAGGGGGAGTAGTGGTATGAGAAAATCCAATATTACAGGAATCATGTGCTCAGGGGGGGCACACATTTTTTTGGTAACTTTTTTTGGACTTCACATTTTTTGATACACTTTTGAATTTTCTCATGAGTGTTGCCATCAATGCCAAAGGGAGAGATTGTTGGCATATGCACACTCCAATGAGACATTGTAGGTGGTTGAAGGTTTTGTCATTGATGGCAACCTTACAATCCTATGGCACCGGCAAGGCATTACACCGACATCAACAGATCACACTCTACACCGGCACTCAAAGCACTGGCATCGGCACAGAGAAAGGAAGCATACCGGCACAGAGGTCGACAGGATTTCTGTTCTATTATATTTTGTTTATTATTGTAAAAACTTTGTAAGTTGACTTGATATCATTGTAAAATGACTTATATATATAAGAAGTCATTGTAGGACATTTAGAATATGGACATGAAAAATATTAAGGTAGACCTATTATGTGAAATATAGGTTAAGGGTTTTATGTAAATAACAGAGCAGAAATAGATACTGAATCTGGCATTATAGATGCTATTGTAAAGTAGTACAAGACATTGGATTTGTATAATCCACATTGTAAGTCAGTGAGACTTCCCATTGAGCAGTGAGCTCTAGGCAATTGGCCTTCTTGCATGTGCATGCCCCTCTTGTAAGTAATATTCTCTTATTGGCCAGTAAGTGAATATTGTGGGTCACAAATCCCACTGAGGTTTTTTCCACACCGGGTTTCCTCGTTAAATCATTGTGTTATGGTGTGATTTTCATGTGATTGTTTTCATTTCTGTTTATTACATTATTTCTTGCATACCGGTACACTGTTATAATATGCTCTACATGTTTTAAGTTAAGAAATTCTAATTACCGATTAGATACTAATTCACCCCCCCCTCTCATTATCTGTGGGAATCCTAACAGTATAAATGTCCATAATTTTTTTCATTTTTTATCACACAAATGATTAAAATAATTCACATTTTTGGATGAGAGAAGACATTTGAAAATTATTTTGAGGGTAATAATTTGAAGATATTTGAAGGTTTTTTTAAAAGCATGGGGAACAAGAAGAGAAGGCGAAATAAGACTTCAAGGAATTATTCTCTTGAAACAGAAGAAAGATATCGAGAACAAAGAAGACAAAGATATCATGATGCAAGTATACATTTTTATTTTTATTTTTATTTAATTTTATATGTATTACGTACCAAAAATAGTGTTTATTTGTTAGTATTAATTAGTTCAATATTTTTAATCTAATATTTTGAATAAAAATTAATTTAAAAAATCTTAATTAAATTAATTGAAAATAGTAGGATTAAAAATTATCTCGTTTTAATTGGAAAACATAATTTATTTGAAATAATATGCGTATTTGCAAATTTCAAATTCCATTAACTTGCTTGTTGTGTAATTGCATTTTTCTCCTATATAATTAAGTCCATTTATAATAGATAAGACCTATTAAGTCATAAAATTAATAAGACCTATTATGTCATAATTTAGGTTCTAACTTATATTGAATATTTAAGATATGTACTTAATTTCATGTGATAGGTCCTTTAATATCACATAATATATCTGTTTTAAGGGGAGTCAAGTATATTAATGTGAAATGTTTTTGCATACGTGGTCATATTAATTTTAATAATAAGGCCTATTATGTGATAAATTAGGACTTATTACATTGATTATAGGTCTTAAATGTGACATAAATTTAGAACCTAATTCACCCAAATCTTAAACCCAAAGCATTAAGCCAAATTCACCCCTAATCTTAAACCTAATTGAATAATCTATCAATTTTAACCTTACACCAACTCTTAAATTATGTGGAGAACGAGCTTGAGAAGAAGGGAGTTCTGAAGCAGGAGTCGAGGCAAATGAACCTGTTGAAGAACACAATATAGTTGATGAACATAGGGAGGAGATTGTCTGAGTTGAACCAATGGAGGTTGAAGGAGAGGGGTTAGGCTCCTTACCTCCTACCACTAGTATGGATGTAGCTAAACAGGTGAAGAGAAATATTTCTTATAAAAATTTAGATCATTTACTTGAAATGGATGTGGATGAGTTGAAACGTCTCAGTGAAGAACCTAGACATACTAAAAGGAGGTCAATGAATAAAAGTGCAAAAGAAATAATGTCTCATTTCAACAATCTTGATACTACACTAGAAAAAGCTCAATTGTTATCAATTGTACTTACTTGTAAAGACTTAATAGATCCACTGAAATTGTTGGGTATAGATACAACAAGTCAAAAGAGGAAAACTTCTCAGCTACAAAAATCTATTGTTGATAATGTTAAGAAAGGTTTGGTGAACATTGGTAAAAATTCTCGAACAGTAGATAAGACCATTTCAAGAAGAGTGATGTTGACATATTTAGTAAATGAAAGATTGCCTCAAAAAAGACAAATCTCTTCACTGTCATCTGAGTTTGGTTTTAGTTGAAGGACAATATCTAAATATGTTAAAAGGAGAAAGAGTTTGGATGATACTACCTCAGAAGGGAATTGGGCAATTATGTGTAGAGCTCTTTGTTTTGATAGAATTGAAGATGTTGTTAGGAACTTTGTGACAAGTTTTTGGAATGATAATACTCATCCTTCATCAAATAGTAGAGATGTTATCAAGCAAATGATTGGTCCTGATCGGTATGATCTCCATGTAAAACATTAGATAGACACAACAAAACATGAATTGTATGTGTTGTTTACTAAAACAAACCCTCATATAAAGATTGGACAAACCATGTTTGAACGGTTAAGGCCATATTATTTGAAGTTAAACAAAGTTTTCGAAACTTGTTGTCGTTATCACATCGAATTTGACTTGTACTATCAGGTGTTTCGAAAGATTAGAGAAGATAGTGATGGTTATGAAAATGCTCCTCCTAAACGAACAAGTCAATTCATAGCATCCATCTTATGTGATAAATTAGATGATAATGCAACCAGTCAAATAAATTGCATAATACTAATTTGTGGAACATGCGGGGACTTGGCTAAATTGCCTTTGAGAGATGAAGATACTGACATGAGGAAGATGGTAAATTGCAAGAGTTATAAGTACAAAAAAATTGAAACAAAATTTGGAAAGGAATCTACAAGGCTAGATTATGTAGAAGAGGAAATACCTATTGGAACATTTATGGAAAATTTTCGTAAGTTGATAAAACCATACATATGCCATGGTTTTTTTGCCAAGTGGCAAGCAGAACAATTTAAAAGATTAAGTGACACTTTCCCACTTGGAACTATTCTATCTGTAGGGACTTCACAGAGAATTACTCTTTTGCACATCAAAAAGAGATTCAATCAGAGTATTACTTTTCAAAGAAAATCACTATTTTGGTGCATGTGTTATCGACATGCATAAATGAATTTGGATGGTGTTGATAGTACATTTGAAAATCGTGTCATTAAGAAAGAGTACCACTTCTATATCAGTGATGATAAGGAGCATGACACACTTTTTGTACAACATTGCTTTAAGAAGTTTTTTGAATATTTGAAAGAGAGAGGCATAACAATAGTTAAACATTTTGTTTGGTCTGATGGATGTGCGACACAATTCAAATCTTTGAGGCCATTTTATGTACTATGTAGATATCATCGAAATAACAAAATACCACATGTTTGGAGTTTTTTTGAGAGTGGTCATGGAAAGGGTGAACATGATGGTGCAGGAGCTTGTATCAAACGTGCTCTAAGAAAGCATCAAATAAATTACACAAGAGATCGTATAGAAGATGCATATGATGTTGTCGAATGGTGTAAGAAACACTTTGAGCAACCTAATTATCTTGGGGAATCATCATTGAGAACATACATACCCATTCCATATAGAGTGTTTTGGGAGATAATCGGTACATGTTCTCTTTTAGTGTTTTATTTAAATTTTTTTAATTTTTGAAAAAGTGTTCCTAGTTCAAATGTTTCAATTTAACAAGTTGATCTACATGTACATGTTCGTGTGCACATGTACATTTTGCAGATGTGGATAGAAGATCAATGCATGGATGCAAGAGCGTGGAGAGGACAAGATCTTTGCATTATGTCATGAGTACAGATAATCACCCATGGACATTATACACTAGGGATTATTCATGTTTTTGTTCTGATTGCATTTTTGAAAACTACGTTGATTGCAAGAACCAAGAGCTTGGATATGTTGGTGAATGGAAATTGGTGCCACTAGATGTTTCTGACACATACGAGGATTCAAATGCGGATGAAAACTTTGAAGACATTCCTTTGATTTCTGGTGATTATGATCATATTTTCCACAGGTTTGAACTGATTTGAATATGTATGTACAAATCGCTTACGTGCAAATTTTTAATTTCTCACGTTTCTTATATACATGTACATGCAGGCTCAGTTGTAGTGCAAGGTACATATTTCAAACAAGTTAAAATTGTTCAACATGGGATTCATTTCACTGAATACCAAATTGACAACAAGGTATATTAGTATAGTCACTTGGTCATTGTTGTTGGCCTAATTCTTCAAATAGTTGCACGTCGAGGGTGGTCTCAAAAGTGGAGACTAGATAGTGAAGATCATGACAACATATTAAGTGTTATTGAAGAGCGTTCTGAACCACTTGATGTGGTATGAACTATATATTAGTAATCCAAAGTATGTGCATGTGGTTCAGCCCACATGAATTGAATTAATACTTGATAAATTCTAGTTCACTTAACTTGTTTTGAAACTTCAATAAATATTTTTTAAGTTTAAATACATGAAATTTTCAATTATACCAAATTAGGATGTATGAAGTTAATTTGTATGTACATGTTTAAATGCATGTTTAATTTGTATGTATATAACTTACTGTATCTAATTCTAAATGCATGTTTAATTTGTATGTATATAACTTACTGTATCTAATTCTAAATGCATGTAATTTGTAAGGACCACTAGTTAAAATAATTTAATTAAAAATGCATATTTAAATTAGAATGTAATATGCACATGTTTAAAATTGATATATGGAATTAGGACATGTGTAATTAGGACATGCACATACTGTGAACTATTTAACTTGTATACATACCTAGAAGCACATACCATGTGAACTATTTAGTACATGGTATAAGTTTAGTTTGTGAACATTTGATATTAATTAGTTCAAGTGTGATTTTTATATTGTTCATTGGAGTGGATATACTCTTTTCTTTGAACATGTTCTTTTAAATTTTAATGCATATCTACTGTATGTACATACATTACATGTAGTAAAATTTAAAGTTTTAGAGAACACATGTGCATTCTTGATCATATATATATATAAATTTGAAAGTTTTGGAGAACATGTGCATTCTTGATCATATATATTTAAAGTGTACATAAGTATTTCTAACATGCACGTGCATTCAATCATATATATATATATATTTAAAATTTTATCTTCAAATACAAATGATGCGATGTATTTAATCCAGGATCAAACATGCACATCAACTATATGTATGTATATATAAAGTATTTGATCTAACCATAAATGCACATGATATATATAATCCAATCCATCGAACATAAAGTACATATATAATCTAAAATGTATGTACATGTGTACATGGAATATATAATCTAACATGTACATGTGCATGAAATATATAATCTAGTCTAAACTTCATACATGATGCATGAAATATATATAATTTGATCAAACACAACTAGGTATAAAGTATAATCTAGTCTAAACTTCATACACGCATGAAATATACAATCTGATCAAACATGTAAACGAGGTATATAAAGAATATAATCTAGTCTAAACTTCATACATGATGCATGAAATATATATAATCTGATCAAACACAAACCAGGTATAAAGTATTTAATCTAGTCTAAACTGCATACATGCATGAAATATATATAATCTGATCAAACACAAATAAGGTATAAAGTATAATCTAGTCTAAACTCCATACATGCATGAAATATATATATAATTTGATCAAACACAAACCAGACCTGTATAAAGTATAATCAAGTCTAAACTGCATACATGCATGAAATATATATATAATCTAATCAAACACAAACAAGGTATAAAGTATAATCTAGTCTAAACTCCATACATGCATGAAATATATATAATCTGATCAAACACAAACTAGGTATAAAGTATAATCTAGTCTAAACTTCATGTACATGCATGCATATATATAATATGAAAGTCTATAAAAAGATAAATGTAAATGAGCGATAAAGTCTGGAGCAAATCAACAGGGATCATGTCGGCCACGAACTAAGCAACCATCCGAGGGAGAGTCCCGGTGAGAGTCTAGATGTCCAATAGACCCCTGCAAAAGTAGAATTTATTTAAATATTAAATATAATTTATATCTATCTCTTTAGACACATTTACATCAAATCCAAGTAGAGTTAAATAAAAATTTAAATATAAATTGTAACGCATGTATACATACATGTACAAAAAACCATAACTAACTTGTCCACTAACAACATCGAAATAATCTCTCGTACACACACGCTCAGAGCTCAAGGATCAATTTAAATGATACAAATTAAAACTTATAACTATATTATTTATTAATCATGATCTATATATAGATTTATCCTACATTACAACATGTATACATATCTTCTAAAAATTTAAACGCACATGTACATGTACATACCTATGTATCAATAGTAGGCTGTATAGTCTGATCCTGTCCTGTGATCATATCAACAACATCACTCGTGCCTGCATATCTCTCTCTGGCTATATGTATCATTGAGGAGTGCAAGGGGCTAACTAGATGACTGGGCATTGTGGATGAAGTGTCTGACTGTAGTAGCATGTCCATAAACTCAATATGGCTCAAATATTGTAGTTGCTCCTCAAATGAGTCCAAGCCCTCATCTGTGATATGGACCTGATCAACTCGTATCTCCTCCTCAAATGAATCCAAGCCCTCATCTGTGATATGGACCTGATCAGTTCGTATCTCCTCCTTTGCAGCAACAAAGTGATCTGTAGGTGGGTCAGTGCCTGGAGCATGCGTAGAGTGATGAGAATGCTGTGACTGCCTCGGGGTATACGTCGATGCAGCGGTAGCCTGCCCATCTCTTAGAATCTCCTCTCTAACATCAGCCAATGGTATCCCAAGTCAAGATGAAATAAAACGGTAAGCATGTAGTAGGTCCTCAGCTAAATACTGTGACATCTGTACATGGCTACTACCTCCGACTATAGCTACTACCTCATCTGGGGAGGGGATGCCAATAGTAATATACTGATCATCAGAATCTGAAGCCCCCATGACTAGAAGATGCATGATCTATGGATGATTGTAAACGTGGTCGACTCATCATATATTTGCCCAGCCTGTCAGATGATATGGTGGCTGCTGCTGATGCAATCTGTCCAATCCTATCAATTGCTTCTCTCTGAGAAGCAATCACAACATGATTTTCTATGGGGGCCTTGGTTGGGACTACTACAGGAAATCTCTGGCCAACAAGGTCCCTATGTCTAGGTGGAGCTCTATCACACCTACGATATGCATCTCTATTAGCAATCCTGCCCCTCTCCTATCCATAACATGCTGGAATATCAAGGTAGTTTGGTTTCATCTAACAATGAACCTCAACAAATACCTGCTGTGCAAAGTATAATGGTATCTGGTCGTTATTAGGATAATGACCATGGGTAGCTAAGAATCGTTTGTAAATCAATGATGCAACCTGTGGGTCGATACATCTCATGACCTAATATCCTATCACCTTACTCTTCTCTTGATACCGTGGAAATAATCTCTCCTTGATGGTCTCCTTTGAGACCACCCTCGCCACATCAGCAAAAGAATGAGGACCCCTCACCTCACTCCTCAACTGTCTATAAATATCCTCTATAACCTTAGGTGAGAATGAAGTGTGAGAAACTAAGCAGTCCCTCAATGTCCGCAAACTATCAAAAATGGATGTGCATGTACTCTTGTAGACGCCATCAGTATGGGGGTCATCTAATATGACCCTCAATCTATGCAACTCACGATCACTGTACTGGAAAATAGTAGCAATGTCGAGCAAGGGGGGATCCTGGTGTGGAGGATCAACATCATCAATGTCTGGCTCCTGATCAAGAGCCCATGCAGGTGGATCCTAATCAGAAGCTTGCGAAGGTATATCTTGGGATGTCATCTATCTAGGTACATGTCATAAAGTTAAAATAAATACGTAAGCACACACACACACACATGAAGTGCATTCAATTTAAAACATTAAAAATTAAAATCAGTTAAATTATAGAGAGAGAGAGAGATCATTTTCATGAGAGAGAGATTATTCATATAAATCTCCATGAGAGAGAGAGATCATTTTCATTTTCAAAAATTTAAATCTTCAAGAATACATAAAAAATTCAAATATTTCAGAGAGAGAGAGATAACATATATTTCAGAGAGATAGAGAGATCTAACATGTGTATATTTAAATCTTTAAAATACATAAAAAATTCAAGAACATGATATATAACATGGAATGCACAACAAGTCTCTAAATTTTTTGACAATTTTTTTTGTTATTGAACTCCATATCTCAAAGAAATAGAGGTCATTGTATTTTTGTAATGGGCCCATATGATTATAAAATTATTAAATATGTAATATGCGATCTTAAGGGGAATGTCATATGTACACTAGGATGTTATAAGGGGTCATATGTGACCTCCTAAGGGGTCACACATGTGTTAATGCATGCGTGACCCCTTAGGATCACATACGGCCCCTTAAGACACTGTGTGATGGACTAAGGTGTATGTCGTTCCCACTAGGATTTTATAAGGGGTCATATGCGGTTCTAAGGGGTCATGCATGTGTTATAACACATGTGTGACCCCTTAGGACCACATATGACCCCTTAGGACGCTATGTGATCTTAAGGGGAATCTTATATGTACACTAGGATTTTATAAGGGGTCATATGTGACCTACTAAGGGGTCACACATGTATTAATGCATGCGTGACCCCTTAGGACCACATACAACCCCTTAAGACACTATGTGATGGACTAAGGGGTATGCCGTTCACACTAGGATTTTACAAGGGGTCATATGTGGTCCTAGGGGTCACACATGTGTTATAACACATGCGTGACCCCTTAGGACCACATATGACCCCTTAGGACACTATGTGATCCTAAGGGGAATGCCATATGTACACTAGGATGTTATAAGGGGTCATATGTGGTCCTAAGGGGGACCACGCATGTGTTAACGCATGCGTGACCCCTTAGGACCACATATGATCCCTTAGGACTCTATGTGATGGACTAAGGGGTATGTCATTCACACTAGGATTTTATAAGGGGTCATATGCAGTTCTAAGGGGTCACACATGTGTTATAACACATGCGTGACCCCTTAGGATCACATATGACCCCTTAGGACACTATGTGATCCTAAGGGGAATGTCATATGTACACTAGGATGTTATAAGGGGTCACACATGTGTTAATGCATGCGTGACCCCTTAGGACCACATATGACCCCTTAGGACACTATGTGATGGACTAAGGGGTCATATGCGGTTTAAACCTAGGGTCACACATGTGTGTTAGAACACATGTGTGACCCCTTAGGACCACATATATGTGCTCCTAAGGGGAATGTCATATGTTCACTAGGATGTTATAAGGGGTCATATGTGGTCCTAAGAGGTCATGCATGTGTTAACGCATGCGTGATCCCTTAGGACCACATACGACCCCTTAGAACACTATGTGATGGACTAAGGGGTCATATGCGGTTCTAAGGGGTCGCACATGTGTGTTAGAACACACGCGTGACCCCTTAGAATGACATATATGTGATCCTAAGGGGAATGACATATGTTCACTAGGATGTTATAAGGGGTCATATGTGGTCCTAAGGGGTCACGCATGTGTGACCCCTTAGGACCACATATGACCCCTTAGGACACTATGTGATGGACTAAGGGGTATGTCGTTCACACTAGGATTTTATAAGGTGTCATATGCGGTTCTAAGGGGTCACACATGTGTTAGAACACATGTGTGACCCCTAGGACTACATATGACCCCTTAGGACACTATGTGATCCTAAAGGGAAGGTCGTATGTACACTAGGATGTTATAAGGGGTCATATGTGGTCCTAAGGGGTCACACATGTGCGTGACCCCTTAGGACCACATATGACCTCTTAGGACACTATGTAATGGACTAAGGGGTATGTCGAACACACTAGGATTTTATAAGGGGTCACATAGGGTCCTAAGGGTCACGCATGTGTTGACCCATTAGGACCACACGTGACCCCTTAGGGTCCACTATGCGATCCTCTATGGTCCTAAGGGAATGCATACTGTCATCAGGGGCATATGTGGTCTTAAGGGGTCATGTTGTGCGTGTAATAGGATGTGAAAATGGGTCACATTGTAGAGGATTTATTTTGTCTAATTTGTTTAAATTTGTTATCTAAATTTTTTAATGTTTTTTAAAATTAAAATTTATTAATTTTTCTAACGTTTAATTTATTATATTTAGGTTTGTGATATTTTTCTAATTTTCTTTTTTTGTTAATGTTTTTCTAAATTCTAATTTACTACCTTAGTTTTCTATGTTTTTCATAACAATTTTTTAAAATGTTGAAAAAAAAAAACATATATACAGTTATGTAATTTTAAAAACAAATTGACACATTTCAATCAAAACATTAAATTATCAAACATTTTTCTAAAATAATGAAAAACAATAAATTATCAAACATTTTTCTAAAATGCTGAAAAACAATAACTATACAATTATTTAATTAAAAAAATAAATTAACAAACAAATTATTTATTAATTTAATAAAAAAAGACATTATTAAACCAAAAAAAGGGTTATTTTGTGCACCTGAAATAATGTAGGTCGAAAACTAAAATGTGGGGCATGCTAGCTGCTGCAGACAAAGCATGATGACGAGATGCTGACGACTAGTTCGATCTAACCCCCACTGGACAGAAAAAGACAACTTTGACAATGACAGTTTTACTGTCACAATCGATATTTATAAAAGTTTTCAAAAACCTAATTGAAAATGGGTTTGAGCGAAGGGGGGGTTCGCTCAACCCCTTAAAATATTAATATTTTAAGGGGTTCAAGAGAACCCAAAACCCATTGGCGGTTTGAGCGAACCCATGACCGATGGCGGGTTCGCTCTAACCTTGAGGGGTAGTTCGAACAAACCAGCCTATTTTGTTCGAACCGCCGAATAAATTTTTTTGCCACTTTCGCTAATTTCCTTCGTTGGCGAAAGTGGGAACCATTAATGTGGGAGTCCCCATAAGATAATTATATTTGATCTAAAAAGGAAACAACCTTACCAGTAGAAGACTTCCACAACCAACATATTTACTTTTAGATAGTAGTATCCAATCTTCGATCTTCTATTAATCCATAGTCTTAGTCACACACCTCTTTCTCTCTTTCAGTTTTATTAAAATGGTCTGATCAACTTATTCATGGACAACACTTTATATTCATAAAACATAATTAGAAATCTCTCATTGAACTTTCAAAGAATTGCTTCAATCAACAAGTGCTTGCCCAATTTTTTTTTACACGTAACATGCTTCAAATAATAAATATCGATTCCACATTTATGGTCATCCTTCAACCATTGATCAGGTATAAATGGTTACAAAAATAAGTCATATCTTATATGTGACCTCTAGTTATAACTCCTTTCAGTTATAACTTACAACCGATTCACAACAAATACATTTCTTTTAACAAATTTATGAAGAGCAATACTCTTTAGTTGTAGTAGCGATGAAATTCTGATGTAACTATCAATAACATATTTCGTATTCATAACTAATATTAATTTCTGTAGAGAAACATATAAGTACTCTATTTGATATGTAATAGTCTAGTGAAAATAACAACGAAGTACAAAAAGATGTCGTCTTTTGAATCTCTACACAAATAATCATGCAGACAACACGATGTCCATTTGCAGCGATGTCCATACAAAATGAATCTCTGTCATTTTGGATGTACTAGATCAGATAAATATTAGAGGACCAAAAACATTCCACAAAAATAATAATGATCGATCAAATGAAAAATTAATATGCTTCGTGAAAATATCTACAGAAGAGACCCTAATTGCATTTGTAACTTTACACTTCAACATTGATATGCAAATATCTATTTGATTTTGACATCAATGACAAGTTGACAAGTTTTCTAACACCCCTTTGCAACCCCCTACACTCACGTATCAACATTAACCTTTTATCAATAGTACCTTTTATTATTTCAAGGTAGAGACACCATTTTCCTAACAAATTTGTAATGTAATTCATGTTAGTAGCGGAACTAATCCTATCAATCAATATAGCTATGTGCCTCCATTAACCAATATTCCTTTTGTTTCTAAAACTGTCCATAAACCATATCCTCGAACCACTTACCATAATGTTCCACATACATACCATAATACACCTTTAAATCCCCCATCACAATCCAACTTTTCATAAGCCAATTCCCCTACCAATGCCGCCATAAACTAATTGTTACCAAATGTGCCATCTCTACAACAACAATTGGCCAACATTGTTGGAAAATTGAGTTATTGTGTTATGTTGTCATTGATGTCAACTTATCTTATGTTGTCATTGATAACACCATATGTTACAAATGAGTTGTTGTGTGTTGTCCTATTTTTGAACTTGGACAAATTGGGACGACCCCACATTTCTGCTTGAAATTTAAGATTTTAAGGTTCTAGACATTTTTTCCTAGGCATTTTTCCATCACCTAGGAATCCATTGATGAATCCAAGTCTTTCACCTTTGTTTTTGTCAATTTTAATTTTCTTAGTGTTGGGGTTTTCTTCAATTTTGGGTTTCAGTGCAGTCACTGCAAGTAGGAGATTTTAATATGAAATTTGTGATTTTAAGGCTCTAGAGCACGCTTTTCAAGATGGAAAGTCTACATTTCTTGATGATAAATCAATCATGAGCTTATATTCCATCTCTGTGAAAATTTTGGTTACTTTTGGCCTTCATTTTGGCCATTTTTTGTGCAATTTTGGGTTTCAGAGCAGTCACTGCAAGTTGGGGAACTTTTAAATGTCATTGCATGTAAAGTCACTGCAAGTTGGGGAACTTTTAAATGTCATTACAAATAAAGTCATTGCAAGTTGGGGAAATTTTAGATGTCATTGCAAGTAAAGTTACTGCAGGTAGGAACTTTTTGATGCAATTACAAGTTTTAAATTTCACTTTATGTTTCTTTTTTCACTTTAAGTGTTTATAGGAACTTTTTGAGGTGAATGCAAGTATTTAAAATTACAAGCCTTTTCAACTTATAAAGTGTCCTTCAAAACTTGAAATTGGCCTTTAAGTCATTTTTTCAAACTTGTAAAGTGATTTTAAAAGCTCCCATTACAAGTTATTTTCAAAAAGCAACTTGTAATGAACCAAAATTAACCCGATTTTCTTCAAGTAAAGTATTACAAGACATTTTCAACTTGTAATGGGTCACGAAAAACCCGAAATGCTTGCAATGAGGAATTATAAGTTATTTTAAACTTGCAAAGTGTCTTTCAAAACCCGAAATCAGTTTTGCAACTGATTTTTACATGCTCTTGCTCATTCAAACCCCTATTGGGGAGATTTTTGGTTTGAAGAACACTTGGCAAGGCCTGCAACTTTATTGAAACCCCATTTTTGCTCTACCTTTGCCACGTTTTTTGTAGATTTGGTTGTGGTTTTTGACTTCTTTCCTTGACCATGTAAAGACTTGGTGCTTGTTTCATTGCCATTATTTGATCTTTCAAGTATGGGCAGATATGAAGGTTTTCTTTATCACTTTCATTATTGATTGTTTAATGTTTCTTTACTTTCTCATTGCATTTAGGGTTTTGGAAAAAAAATTTCGCCACAAGATTGCAAGCTTATACCCAATCAAAATTCTTACTTGCAATCGGGTCTTCAAGACTTGATTACAAGTGGAAGTGTAAAAGTTTTTCCCTACATTTCACTTGCAATTAGCCTTCCAAAACCCGAAATTGGTCCAAAATGCACCCAAAAACACTTGAAAATGAGTCTCTAGGATCCAATTACAAGTACAAACTTGTATTTTCCCATTGCACATATGAAGTTCCCTGTTTGTTCTCCACAATTGCAAGTCAATGCTCTTGTTTTTCCACACTTGCAGTCAACCTTCCCAAACCCAAAATTGAGCTTTGGCCCCACTTTTGCAATCCCTTTGTCTCATCCATGTCAGTCTTGTTTGCACACATGACATGCCAAATCAATAAATTAAGGCATGGGCCTTATTTTCCAAGGAGATTTCAAGATTGGAGGACGATACAAAGAAAGAACAACAACATGACGGAGCCATACAAGGAGATGGATAAGTGATATGAATGATTGAGAGAATATAATGCTTTCAAGACAAAGATAGGTTTCTTACCTCATCCTTGCAAAGAACTTCCCTCCTCGAAAGTCGATACTACCCCAAGCAAGAAGATAAGATTGAAGTTTGTTGGCCAAGGACACAAAGATCATTAAAGATGCAAATTCTCGTTTCGGTTCGAGATGTCTTCCCTAATCTTGAATACTTCAAGTTCTAAAATCCTGAAGCAACTTGAAGATCATCACGTACAAAGTTTGATGTAGTTAGAATCGTGTCTTCAGACACATATAATAGTTTCAATTATGCATTTGTAATTTTGTTTTGACAAGTTACATGTAAAAACAAGTTTTATAATTGCAAGTGTCACTTTCTCTTGCATTTTTGTAAAATGTAATTAAATGTACAACAACTACAAGTTGAGTTAGATTAGGACTGTAGTTGGAATAAGTCATGGTGTTTGAGAGAATTTCTCAAGTTAGTTGGGATCTTCCCACCTTTTTCTCAAGGATCCTCTCCTATATATACTTGAGAGGATCTATTGTAATCTATATCTTTTGAAAATACAACAAGACTGTGCCAGTTTGTATGTGCATTCTAAGACTTTGAGCTTAGTTGTAAATCAAATTGCAGTCAATTAAAAGAGACAAATTACTTTCAAACTTCATGTTGATTCAAGGTGTCATGTGATGACATTTTCTGTAGATTTATTGTGAGTTTTGAGGTGTTATACAAGAGGTATTCAAGCTCAATCTTGTAGACTTTGAGCTGTTTATTGCATTTCGAGTTTTAGATTGGTTTTTAGATTTGATACTGCAGATTTTGAGATGCTTGTCACATTTGAAATTATTGTAGGACACTCAAGGAAAGGGGGTAACTTGCAAAATTTGTGCTGCTTTTATTTTCTATGTTTGTGTATAAGAGGTGCATCATGTAGTTAGAGTTTGAGCTACTACATACTGTGCTTGGTAACTAGAAAATCATCTAAAAAGGTTGATAGGAGAGTAGATAGTTGAAGACTTTGAGCTTTCTTTTTGTTTTCTCGTCCCAGAGAAGCAACAAAGGACATTGTGCCTTTATGGAAACTTTGCTTCTTTATTTAGTTTACTTCATTAATCATTTGTGCTTTCAGATGTGATTCTTTTCTGAAAGAATAAAAATGAATAAGTGTCTTTTCTGTTAAAAGAGAACAAGACAAAGTTTCACCCATATTCACAATAGATTTAGAGTTAGAGTTTATTTTTGAATTGTTGAAGTAGAAAGCAAAGGGGGAGCCTTTCCTTTGAAATTAGGAGAGTATATCTCACACATTATGGTTGAAACCATAATTTTGCATGCCTTCCCAGGTGTACAAAATTTTCAACCAATATTTTTTGGTGACTCTACTTGGGACATGAATGCATTCGAAAGCCTCACGCTTTTGTTTGAAGTCTAGTGCCTTATTATTTTCAGAATAACTTTTCTTGGGTTTCTGCTGAACAAGAGGTTTAAAATATTTTGTTAATTCTATTTTAGAATCTTTGATATAAATTTGTTGAATCATTACATAGAAAATTGACCCATTTGAGTCACCAACAGTTTTTGGTGACTCCACTGGGGATACGATACAAATCATAAGGCCTCATATTTTTGGATGAAGTATACCGATATCCTATTCATTGTAATTTCATTTCTTGAAGTTTGTCAAGCTTTCGTGAAGGACATGTAAAATGGCTTCCCAAGGTCCTTGGGGGAATGCTTTTGGTCTGTTGAATCCGACTCTGCCTTTACATGCTCTTCCTGATGGTTCAAGGAAGAACTTTCCCAAGTTATTTGGAGATGGAAGACAACGTCCAAATGAGCACATTGCTGCCTTCTATATTGCTTGTGGTGTGTTTGGTGTAGAACATGAGGATGTTTCAATGAGACTTTTCATTGAAACTTTTCAAGGTGCAGCTGCAAATTGGTTCTACCACTTCGCAGTGCCATAGACCATCACAAACTAGGATACACTTAGAAAAAAGTTTGAAGAGAGCTTCAAGATTATATAGGAAATGCATCAACTCTTAGTCATCTGAGGTGAGTTTCTTGTTGAGAAGGAGAGTTCTGAGAGATCTCGTAGTAGCAAAAACCTTAGCAGTTGAGGTTGAAGATGATCTTATCCTTGTGGGTAAGATAAAGATAGAGCCAAATGGGTCCAAAGAAAACTCTTCTTGGGGATCATGGTCTACGAAGAGAATAGATCCCATGCTGCAGAGGTTGGCTAATGAGTTTCTTTCCCTCAAAAAGAAAATAGCTCAAGGTGTATTCCCTTCCCCTTACAAAGACATTCCAAGGAGGCCATATCCAAATACTACTCCTAGTTATCATGTAACTAGAAATCAAGATAAGCTTCCTTCATCACCAAAAGGGCTTACTCTCGAGGCACCACCAAAAAATGCAGCAGTGGAGGACTATGAATTTGAACAAAGTGATCTTACTGGTCTCTTCCAAGAAGAGGAGGAAGCAGATATAGCTAGCGACTCTCAAATATGGTTTATGTAGTTCCAGAAAGCTGTTGAACAAAAAGAAAAGACCATATCAAATACCATGAGGAATACACAACAAGAGGTTGAATTCCACCTTTCCAAGGTGCTGATGAAGAGGACAATCATGTTATGGGATGTGAAAAGATGGTTATGAAGATAAAAATGAGGTTTCTATAGTTTGGTTTGATGAACTGCCCTCTTTTGTGGAGAAAGATGAATAAAACCTACTCAAAGAAACATCAACAATAGTTTTAGAACATAAAGATATTTCAATTTTTTGGAGTTTGGAGAGTTTGATTAGAGTTGTCATGAAGCAAAGTTCAACTCTCCTATTCAAAAGAGCAAAGAAGGTATTGAAGAGGATACATTTTGGGATGAGATGAAACTTTTTTGTTCAACCTTTGATGCCAAACTAGTACCCCATAAGTTAGAAAATCATGAGAAGCTTGAGAAAGATGAAAATCAAGAGTCTGTTTTCCAAGGTGGAGGTTTTGATATTTTTTCAGGTCCTCAAAAAATTTCTTCTAAGGTTGAAATAGAATATGTTATGGATAAGAGATCTACCCCATAACTTGATGAAGATCATTTCATGAGTACTATAGAAGAGTTTTGTTCAAGTCTTGTTGACGATTCTCTCCAATCAAAAGTTTGTGAATGTAATACCCTAAAAATAGTCACCTAAACCATGGGCCCCTAATCTCAACTACATCACCAAGGTCCTAACCAAAGGCAAATTAAATCAATCAAGAACACCTAATTAATTAATTCTCAGTCATCAATGTCACATGGCAAATATATTAATTAAATAATCATTTAATTAATCATTCAAAGTAAATCATTTTAATCAATTATCCTATTTATTTAATTAAATATCCTAGCATATTTAATTAATTAATTAATTTGCCATTAAATCATTAAAAATGAATTAATTTGGAAAAAGAATTAAAATTGAGAAAATAAATAAAAAAGGAATTAAATTGAAAAATCTCAGAAAAGCAATTAAATGAATTAAATCAATTAAATATCAAAATTGAAAAAAAAATGAAATAAATCAGTTTTACTGATTTTATCTTAAAATTAATTCAATTTCCTTTAAAGTTGAGAAAAGCAGCCAATCACATCAATTCACCTAGATTGTGCTTTCTATTGGAGAATCTCTGTCGTTCATCATTGATTGATCTTGACCATTGGTCTCTCTCTGGATTTTCTATAAATTAAGGCCCTCATCTCTCATAAAAAAACCTGGAGATTATTGTTATTATGTTGTTTTTGCTCTAGGTCTATTGAGAATATTACATTAGCTTAATCATATTGCTTGAATCATGTTAGTTTGATTAAAATCATTTAGATGGATAAATTTCTTAAATCATGTTAGCTTAATCTTGCATATCTTGCATCCATTTAGCTCAATTTCATACTCATATAGATTAAATCATTCATTTAGGTGTCATCTAGTCACTGGTGTTGCATAAAGAAATCTAAGAGCAAAGCTAAACTCACATCTACTAGAAGACACAGGTCACTTTGTAATGGTTTCATTATTCATTGATTATTAATTTACTAACCATGTATCTAATGAATTAATTGAAGTGTTGTGCATTCAGATATAGATACAAATACAAATCCGCATTTCACACACATTTTTGGTGCCCATCGTAGGGCTCGAGAATTCAATTTTTGGCCTTGCAAATCTTTTTTTATTTTTCAGGTTTTGTCTGTACAACCTCTGCAAAAGGTCGTATGAGTTTTTGTGCATTACAGGACGAGTTTTGAGAATACTCGTTCGACTCTGTGGGAATCATCGTATGAGTATCTGCTTTGTTGTTTTCTTTTGGGGTTTACTCGTTCGGCTTAGTGAGAATACACGTTTTGCTCTGTGAGAATTGTCGTATGGATTTATGCTTTGCTCGTATTATAAACAATATATTTTTTGGGCCTTTTTAAAATTTGGCTTTGGATTTACTGACGTTAACCTTGAATTGTCTTTTGTCTGCCTGAGATTTTCACAGCTTAGCTGATTTTCTGCAGAACGTCTGTCAAAGATTTTATCAAATCAAACTCACGCATGCCAAAGAATCAAAAACAATATGACTACTGATGCGTTGGTTTTGCAAGTTGCCTAAGGAGAATCGACCAAATATTGTTTATTCTTTAATTCATTTTTTAGGCACTTAAATTGCTATTTGGTTAATGAACAAATTTGTCTTTCGTGTTTGAGTAAAATCTAAGAGGTAGGAGAGTATGCTCTTGTCTGTATAGACAATCATAAATCCAGACCCTTGAATCTTTTTCTAAGTTTGATATTTGTGTACCTTTTAAAGGGTCTGTCAGAGTGGGAAAAAGTAATCACCCTGTGAGAACAACCCAAGTGCGTACAGCTAAACCCAAACATTCCGACTCACTATAATAAATAGGCCTTTCGGGATTAAAATCTCGGAGGACGAGATTATTTGAGTTTTCTCTTTTGAGATCTCTCATATCGGGCATTTTGTAGGGCCTCACGGTCTCAATCACGCTTGCATGACCATAATTTCTTTCGGTACCTTGTTGAGCTATAGGCCTCAATTGTGCTTGCGTGACTTCATGGGGTAATTTCGAACAAAAATCCTTACTACGAACTTTAAAATAGTAGCTACCCGGTTCACCTCCGAAAGGATGATAATCTTTGTGCAAGAGAGATAGTAACTCTCCCAAGATACTTGCCATATCGTGCCCCCATTAACATTTGGAGTTGGCTAATATGGCGTTGAGAATCCATTACATGAGACTCAACGGTCGTATTCTGATTAGCTATTGGGTGTGTACCTAAGTCTACAAGCAAAGGTTTTCTCTCTCAAGCAACTTCCTTAGAATTAGCGTGCTATGAAATCACTTTGGATCTTACGTGTTTGCTATGTTTTTTTTGTCCAGAGTTGAAAATTGAAAATCTAAAAAACTGAAAAAACAAAACAAATAAAAAATCAATCAAATTCAGTGGTCAAAAACTTAGTTTCCTTGTCAAATTTCTTTTTTGCCTCTGGTCATAATTGTCGTACGAGCTTCCTAATTCATCGTCCGAGTCATCTAAATTGTCGTATGAGTTACCTACATTGTCGTCTGAGTCATCTAGTTTGTCATTCTATCTTCTCTAAACTGTCGTTCTAGTCTCTAAAGATTGTCATTTGAGCTTATAAATTTTGTTGTACGAGTCACACTGGTCTCTGAAGAGTTGTCGTCTAGTGAGCTTTAAATTATCGTTCGAATATAGGCAACAATGCGTACGAGTATCCATCTTTATCATCTAGAAAATACTAAACTGTCATCTGGGTTGTTATATTTTGTCGTACGAGCCTCTGATTCTGTCAGCCCAGAAGTCTATCTTTTTGTGTCCTTTTCAGATCTGTCATACTTCTCTAATCAGTCTGTAGTGAGCGTAAATCTGGTTATTTTAATCTTAAGCATAAACAACCTTGATAGTGTACCTCTGTCATTGTGTTACATGACTTTGTCGATCATCTCCTAGCTATTTCAATCAATCGCTTATCAAACTTAATCAATCTAGGTTGCTTAGATCACGTCTTATACAAGATAGATTGTTCCTGAAACCAGACTAGGTCTTAGTCACCTCTCTCAATCACTACATTAAACGCGCAACTAGCTTTAATTTGATCTTGACATCTGCATCACATCTAACTCTCGGCCACGTCGGTTGCAAATGCCTTTTGAAACCAGGAGTTCTTCTAAGAACACAAACAAGAAAAAGGAAGAGACAATAACATTGCAAACTAATCCATTTTTCCAAGAATAACCAATTTTTGACGAACCTTTTGAACAACAAACTTTAGACAAACCTTCGTCTTCAAACAAACCACTTTTGGATCAATCCCTATCTTCCAATATGTCTAGAGGAAGACAAGAAAAAGAGGCCAGTAAACGTAAAGCTCGTGCTGACCTTGGCATCCTGGCTAATGATAGTGATTCTTCTTCCAGCGATTCTAAAGTTTCCGAACCATGAGAAGAAACGATAGTAAAATGTCAAAAGGACAAAGACTTCAGAAAGATGATGAAGATTATCATGGCCCAAGAAAAAGAAGAATACTTTATATAATTGGCCAAACAAGGAGCCAAACTCCCCCCTGATTACAATGTTGAAAGTCTTATCACTAAAGAAGATGATACTCCACTAGAATTGGTGACAAAATAATTACAAGAACTACAAACTGAGATTAAATAAATGAAAGACAAGGACAAATATCCTATGAAATATTCCTTGCATACAATTTGCCTGTTTCCATTTGACAAGAGTCTTTACATGCCTTCGTTTCCTTCCAGAACAAAAAATCCTAAGTTTGATAAATATGATGGCAACTCGGATCCCCAAGACCATGTCCGAGAATTTTGTGCCCTATGTATGGAGTTCATTCACGAACAAACTTATCTCATGTGCCTCTTTCCAAGAAGTTTAGGAGGACAATCTATGGAATGGTTTCAAGCCTGCCTGTAGGAATTAAATCTTTTGAAGAACTAGTTGAATTGTTTCTACAACAATACTCCTATAAAATTCACCATCCGGTCACAATTATTGAGCTTTGTAATACCAAACAAAAGATAGGAGAACCTTTTCTTACTTTCCTTCAGCGTTGGAGAAAGAGATTCTCTAGATATTCATGACCCATTCCTGATTCTGAGAAAATGGACATCTTTGTCAATAATCTGATTCCTGAGTTGAAATATTATATCCAAATGCAAGTATACCCTTCATTCAACAAAATGGTGGATAGGGCTCTCAAAATGGAAGACGTGCTTGTAAGGAAAGGAGATATATCACTTTATAAAGAAGCACTCTAGTTCCAAAGAAAATAGCAAATACTGGAAGTACGAAAAAGATAATAACAAAAATGTTGTTAATGATGGAGTAGTTGATAATGTCAAAACAAAATCAAAACCCGTAGTATTCAATCTGACTAGTGGAACTCAAGCCCTCAAAGCAGCTAAAAACGCAACGGAAAACCCACCTAAGAAATTAAAAGAGTGGTTTAAAGAGAAACCTTGGGTTTCAAAACCTAAGCATGATTTTACTCCTCTGGGTGAATCCTATGAGTCAACTTTTAAAACTCTATTGGAAAATGAATTGATCACATTGCCTGACAACTCTAAGTGATATGATCCTGAGGTCAAACCTAAATGGTGGAGGGAAAACAAATACTATGAATATAATTTAAACAAGGGGCATACAACAAATAACTGCATGAAACTCAAACACGAGATTCAAGACTTCATCGATGCTGGAAAAATTGTTGTTGGAAATCATGCAACCAATACTAATCACAAGGCTTTCAAATATCCCTTACCTGCTTATGAGCAAGGCGATTCCTCAAAATCCAAGGGAGGTTCCAAGGTCAATTACACCTATGCCAACAATGACAATGTGATCAACATGATTGAATCTTCCCAATCTAAATATTGTAATGTGATCATAGTTAAAGATAAACAAAATAAAATGCAAACTGCAAATGTTGTAACTCGCATTCAAAAGAAGGTTACTCTCAAAGGAGATAGCTCTTTATCCTCTGATGAAACATCATCAAATCCATTGACAACTTCAAACCTATGAACTTCTTCAAACAAACAACTAGATATGATCACGACTAAATCTAAACAACTGAATTAATCATCTTCTTCTGGTTATAACATTGTTGAACAATTAAAATGAACTACTGCTCAAATCTCCATTCTTGGACTTTTTAAAATCTCTTCTATTCATAGAGAGATTCTGGACAAAGCTTTTCTCACTAGTAACATCCCTAAAGACTTAGATTTGGGTCGGTTTCAATCTATGGTGGGTCACTTGACTTCACCTCACTACTTGTCCTTTTCTGAAGAAGATGGCAATTCACTGAATCATCCGCATAACCAACCATTGCATATTGAAGCTATGATCCATAAGCACCGAGTTAAGCATATTTTGATAGATGGAGGCACTGGGTTGAATATTTGTAGCTACAATTTACTAAGGTAGTTGGGATTTTTTGATAATGTCATTGATCCAACAAAGAAAATAACAATCAAAGCTTATGATGAAGAAGAACGAACCTTTAAGGGTCTGGTACTATTATCGATCAAGGTGGGACTTGTAGAACGAGATGTTATTTGTTAGGTGCTTGATCTTCCTCTCTCCTACAACATATTGTTGGGTAGACCATGGATTCACGAAATGCAAGCAATGTCGTCTACTTACCATCAATGTTTGAAATTTCCCTACAATGGAGTTGAAGTCAGTGTTCCTGCTGATACAACCTACACCTGTAATGCTTTAACACATTGTGTTGATACCCTTGTTCCTCATAATAGAGCGCCTCTACAGCTGAAAGTTCAGAGACTTTGATGAAAGACTTAGAAAAGAAATTGAAAATCACAGGTACTGACTGGTATGGATGGATACAATATAGAACCTATACTCTCATTGATGTCTCTTCCACAATCACCAAGACAATCTGGAAAACCATCAGAGGCTATGAAGCCACAAACTTCAAATACAAACATCATCTATGATGGTATTTTTGTATAGTCCTCTACTTCCCTTGCAGATGAAACAGAAGAAGTGGCTATTCTCAAATGGATTTTCAAAGAAGAAAGTGAAAATAGAGAAGAGCAACACAACAATATTTCCCCCGAAGAATATGGTCCAGGCTATAAGATGATTCAACAAATGGGATATTCAGGTACCAGTCCTTTGGGAAAGCACTAAGAAGGAACCATTGAACCTATCAATTTACAAACTAAGTCTACAAATGATAAAACTGGACTCAGCTACCATCTAGAAGAGTCATCAAATAAAAAAACATACTTTTCATCAACAACCTAAGTGGAGGAAAAAGATACTACCTCCAACATCACAAGAAGTAAATACTCAGCAAATTTAGGACGAGTATGAGAAATAATAAGAAGAACTGGCAATAAAGAGAGAAGAAGCAAATTGTAATCAAGTTCCAACTGTATCAAAAATAGCACTACAAGAAGTAGATGTTCCAGAAGACATGAGAGAAGAGGTAGAAGGAATTAAAAATATGTTTGCACCACTAAACATTCCTGTCACATGTATGAGAAGAATGCAAGTAGAGGATTCAAAAACATACTTGAATGAGTATGAATGGGGTCCAAAGCCTCTGTCAGATGCATCTACCAAAGAAAATATTGAAGAACCTAATGAAATCATAGACGAAGCACAAGAAATAATACACTTGAAGCTATAAAAGGAAATAGAGGAAATCAGACTAAAAAGACAAGAAGATTATGAACAACAGTTGAAAGAAGGAAAAGCACATGAAATTTCTTCACCTACTATATCTCCCTCTAACGAGATAGAGAAAATAAGATGTGGGACTACAAATGAAGAACTTGAGGGTAGAGAAGTAGGACCAGTCATCATCCCAGAGGAAGATGAATGGGAAAGATGACAAAGATTAACATAGTCATCAAGGTTATGTCAACAGGTATGTCAAATACAAGTGATCATTGAACCAAATCATGAAGGAACTTGCAACATCAAAGATGTTGATATTGATACTATACATGCTTTCACTAAGCCACTTGAAGAGGAGTCAGAGGCTTCATCTTCTGACTCTGATAACTATAAAATAAGATCTATTTGTGACATTATCTATTCGACACCAAACTATGTCTACATCGTCATGAATGTCGAAACTGTCTGAAAATCCTGTTACTGTTGAACCACAATATGTAGTCCAGTCCAAAGTAGAGGATGGTGCTAGTGGTAGGTCTATTGGGTTAGGTCCCCTAAATACTAACATAAACTTCGATAATCATATTCTAACTCTTTCTGGTCTCGAGACACTTATGCAAGGTAGTTTCCTAGAACTCAACTTGTCAGTTCGAGGTTGTGATGACAATACCATGAATTCCCTTGAACCTGTTAAATATTTATCCCTGCTACATCCTAAGGTTATTGACTGTACTCTCCAAGATCGACCATTGAATATCCCTACCTTTGCCAACGACTATACATTAGCTTGTTATCTTAATGCAGTCGTCCAAATGGGCTCTTCCACCAGTGAACAAAGTGAGAACATGACAACAACAAATGTCAAGTATCTTAGTCTCAAAAATAAAAAAAATAAAAACAAGTGTTCTGATGGGGAAAACCACACCGTGGCGGTGTCAGAATAAAAAATAGTAAATATAAAGGATGTACCTAACGGTGAAAACCTCTTTGAGGCACCTGAAGGTGAGATACTTGAAATTTTGCTTGATCACTTTCAAGAGCGATCGTCAATGCTGATTGAACCTACACAACCAGTAAACATTGGAACAAAAGAAGCTCAACATACCATACATGTAGCTCAATCTTTATCAGCAGAAGAACTGAAAGAATTTGCTAATTTTTTTACGGAAAAAAGATCAATTTTGCATGGACATATGCTGATATGCCAGGTCTGGATCGTGACCTCATCATGCATCACCTTTCTATTGCTCTTGGAGTTAAACCTATCAAGTAAAAACTTTGAAAAATGCATCCTCATGTGGCATTACTTGTTAAGGTTCAGCTAGAAAAATTACAAAAAGTTGGTTTCATCAAAGCAATTGATTATGCTGAGTGGATATCTAATATTGTACCTGTTTCCAAACCTGACAAATCAATATGTGTTTGCACAGATTTCAGAGATTAAAAAAAAGCATGTCCAAAAGATGATTTTCCACTGCCCAACATAGACATGATAGTGGACATGACTGCTGGTTATGAAATGTACTCTCTGATGGATGGTTTTTTTGGATACAATTGGATCAAAATTTCACCGGAGGATCAAGAGAAAACATCGTTCACCTGTGCATGGGGAAATTTCTACTGGAATGTAATGCCCTTCGGCTTAAATAACGCAGGCGCCACTTATCAAAGAGCTGTAAAAATAATTTTTCATGATATGATGCACTAAAACATGGAGGACTATGTTGATGATACTCTACTCAAATCTATGAAAAGATCAACACATCTCTCAGAATTGGGTCCAATCTTAGACAGGATGGAAAAATTTAAATTCAAATTAAATCCCAAGAAATGTGCATTTGGAGTCACGTCTAGCAAGCTCCTAGGATACATTGTTTCAGTGAAAGGATTTGAAGTGGACCCAAAAAAATTTAAAGCTATCATGGACATGCCACCTCCAAAGAATGTCAGTCAAATGGAGACTCTATAAGGGTGACTCCAATCAATAAGATGTTTCATCTCTCATCTCGTAGATAAAGCTCAACCATTCACAAAAGCTTTACGGAAAGGAGTTACCGACAATTGGGATGAAGACTGTGAACAACATCTAAAGAAAATCAATGAATATATTTCTAATCCACCTATCTTAATGCCACCGATTCAAAACAAACCCTTGATACTCTGCATATCAGCTACTAATACATCACTAGGGGCACTTTTGACTGAACATGATGAGAATAAAAAGGAAAGAGCTATATATTATATCAGTCAGACGTTGGTGTTCTATGAGATGAACTATACTATTATTGAGAAATCTTGTCTGGCATTGGTCTTTGCATTATAGAAATTAAGACATTACATGCTAGTACATTCTATCAAATTGGTGGCTAAGATAGATCCGCTCAAATATCTTCTTAGCAAGGCAACACTTATAGGGAGATTGGCTAAGTGGGCGATGATACTTATAGAATTTGACATTGAATATATAGAACACAAAGCTATCAAAGGACAAGTCATTGCAGATCAACTTATTGATGCTCTACTTGAAGACAATCAACCTTTGCACATAGAATTTCCGGATGAATCCATAATGCACCCTACTTAGCGATCCTAGAAAATGTTCTTTGATGGGTATTTTACTCAACAAGGTTCTGGTGCTGGAATTCTTTTTATCACTCCTCAAAGATACTCAATTCCAAAGGCGTAAAAGATCCTCTTTCCTTGTACAAACAATATTGCATAATATGAAGCCTTGGTAAATGGAATCAAGCTAGGTATTGAATGGAAAGTGGTTGAGTTATACATCTATGGTGATTCTCAGCTAATAATCAACTAGATCAATGATATATATCAAACTCGGGATGAAAAAATGATTCCCTACAAAAGAATGGTTGATGACTTTAAGAAATACTTTACCTTTGTATCATTTCAACAGATTCCCATATCAACAAACAGAGCAGCCGATGCTATGGCTACATTGACATCTATACCACAGCTACAAGAATTTGAATATCGCTATGAATTCCTGGTGGAAGAGCTTCATTATCCTTCTTATGATTCCCCT
The DNA here is from genome assembly GCF_030272615.1 of Cryptomeria japonica. Lineage (NCBI taxonomy): Eukaryota > Viridiplantae > Streptophyta > Pinopsida > Cupressales > Cupressaceae > Cryptomeria > Cryptomeria japonica. The sequence continues at coordinate 912,247,379 of NC_081407.1, forward strand.
AAGTCCTAGATGGTCTGTTCTATCATTGGACATGACTCATCTCGCTATAATCATATCTAATCTTACTTACGTGACCAAATTATCCCTGATAACCTTACCCATAATGAGAAAAGAAACTTGATCCGAAATGCTTCACAGTATGTCATCATTGCTAATGATTTGTATAGGCGAGGTTTGGATAATACTTTGCCTAGGTGTCTAGAACTTGAAGAGTCCCAACATGCATCATTTGAAGTCCATGAAGATATTTGTGGATCTCACTCAAACGGTCTAACTTTATCTTGGAAACTGCTAGGGGCTGGCTACTATTGGCCAGATATGGAAAAATATGCTATAAAATTTTCTAAAACCTATGAGAAATGTCAGCTACATGGGCATCTCATACATGCTCCAGCAAGAGAGATAATACCTTTTATCACATATTGGCCTTTTCAACAATGGGCGTTTGATCTCATCAGCCAAATCTATCTTGCATCCTCTAATGGACAAAAGTTTATCATAATTGTAATTGAATACTTCACCAAGTGGGTTGAAGCGGTTCTGCTAATCAAAGCAACTGGCAAAAAGGTAGCTATGTTCATTCTTAACTATATTATCTGCAGCTATGGCATACCTTCTTCGATTGTGACTGACAATGGAGGGCAGTTGAAAAACAAGGATCTAGATGAGCTCTGCAAAAAAATTGAAAAGCAAACATCATTGGTCTTCTATATATTACCCTCAAAATAACGACCAAGATGAAGAATCTAATAAAAATATGCTGACTATCTTTAACATAACAGTCAACAAATTAAAAAAGGATTGACATCTGTAGCTCAATCTGACACTATGGGCTTATCAAATAGGCATCATAAAACCTACAGGAGCTACACCTTTTTCTTTGGTATATGGGGCTGAAGCAGTCTTGCCTATAGAGGTGGAAATACCTTCTTTGAGAGTTTCTTTGCAAGGTCTTGTCACTGATGAAGATCACATAATATCTAGATTGCAAGAACTCGAATTGCTAGATGAACGTTGACAAGTGGCGTTTGATCATATGAGAGCTTATATAAAAAAAGAATGTCTAGAGGTTATAACAAGAAAGTTCGACACAAAGAATTTCAGGTTGGTGACCTTGTTTTAAGAGAATCCTAAAAAATCAATAGTTTCGAGAATAAAAGGGGAAGTTTGAACCCAACTAGTTGGGTCCCTACATCGTTATTGTAGCATTTGGCTTGGCGCTTATCAACTCTCAACATCAGAAGGAGAACAACTCCGTGAACCGATCAACACCATCCACTTGAAGAAATTATACATCTAGCATTCTCTGCTCCAACAATCTGTACAACTAAAAAGGTCTGAAGAAATTCTAAAAATTAGAAAAAGTCTTGAAGAAATCCTAAAAATTAGAAAAATTTCTGAAGAAATTGTAAAAATCGAAAAAAGTCCTGAAAAAAATAGAGAAAAAGAAAAGAAGAAAAAAATAAAAATAAAAATATAAAAGAAAAATGCCTAGGTAAAAACCTGGTAAATAGGCACCTTGGTAGTAAAAAAAATTAAAGAAAGAATCTTTGCCAAGAAGGTGAAAACTTGGTAAATAGGCGCCTCTTGTACTGAACCGCTCCATCTATCAATGCAAATTTTGCATTTCCTACTTTATTTCCCGCTTTTTTGCATCTTCGCTTTAGCTTGTATATATCCTTCAGTCACTTTTGTGACACCTTGGTTCTTCTTGGAACCCTCACAGATTGAAATTGATCAACGTCCTAGTCTTAGGGTTATCAACCGACCAATTTAAATGTCCTAAGTAGTTCAACCAGGTCATCTTTCCATCGATAGTACCAGGTCATCCAATTTGAGTTAGTCACCTATCTCCTATCCATTACAGAGTTTTACCATTGAATAAACACATAACACAAAGAACACTGAAAACAATCACTAAAAATGGTTTGAGATTTGATTGAAATTTTCTTTGAATGCTATCTTTTAACTTGGTTTTCAATTATTATTCCCTCTGAGTAACTCGAGGAAGTCTATCTTGACTAAGAGGAGAAAGGACTAGGGGTGTGATACTTTTCTTTGTTTTCTGCTTGTAGGAATGATTCCGATGATCTAAAAACATCTCATTAGCTGGGTGTCTATGATAAGTGCCTTCACATCAAGGTGAACTCGCCACACATACCTCGACTCCATTTATTTGTATGCTACTGGAAGGTTGGAATCATTTTCTTGTCTATTTTGAGTAATTTTCTTTATCATGCAATTTGGATACATGCTTATTCTGTCGTAGGATATGAACGTTACAAAGGTCATTGCGGACAAGATAATCAATATTGCATATAACAAGGAAGGAATTCTTCCTTGTCTGGTGTGTTTGCATGCAGGAAACATTCAGGTCATCCTGGCTCTTTATGCCTTGATTCTTATGTTCGCTTGCTATATTAAAAAAGACATGACATTCAGGTCATCCTGACTCTTCATTCTTTGATGCTTATGTTTATTCCTACGTTTCCGCTCAATGATGATAAAAAGAAAATTGAAATCCAGTGACTCGGTTTTAGGTTGCATTCATTCTTAATTTTGTGCATTACATGTGATTTCAGCATAATACAATCTCTCTCTTTATTCTTTGAATAGGACCCTGACTTTGAAACAATCATCATTTCTTCGCCAAGTGGTCAATTGACTTTATTGACATGATTGAGTTTTTGAGCATCGAAATCTAAAATCTTACATGAGATGTTCGCTGTATTCATGATTATATCATATATAGATCCATAAGTTCATTCAACATTCATTTGCATTCATACTATTACATGAAAAACAAAAAAATATGCATTTACATCATTAGCTCATCATTTTTATCATTTATTGCATATAAAAAAGACACAACAACATCCATATTCATTTGCATTACATACATACTGAAAAGAAATGCATTCATTTAGAACATCACGTAGAAAAATGTATATAGAAGGACATCTCACAAAACATCTCATATAACTCAACACAAGAACAATGAGATCGAATCATGTGTCGTATATATCTCATAAAAAATATCAATGTCAAAGGGGTACAAATGATATAAACTATCATAAATAATGTCTATCGGGGCAAGAATCACATATTCTACTAAAATGGGGTATACAACATAACACAAAGCCTATAAAAATCTAGCTTTGGTCCTCTCCCTCATCACCTAGTGGAGGAGGAGGTGCCTACGAAACATCAAACTGTCGAGGTGCTTGTGCTCCCTCTGATCTAGCCATATATTGTGAGTAAGGAGCCACTTGTCTGTCTGCCACTACTGCTGCACTGTATGCTGCTCGGCTAGATTGATGTAGAACCTCACATCGGGAGGTAGTTAACTCTCCTTGTAATCTCAACGCCTCCTGATCATGCTCTACAAACTGGGTCTGTGTGATTGCCAACTGTGTCTGGAGAGTCCTCACCTTCCCTCTCAGCATACAGATAATATCCGTTGGCATCTATCCCTGAGGTATCTCCTCCTCTCCTCCCTTAGCCGACTCATCCCTCTGCTATCACACCTATCAAGGGGCATCTCTCTCTCTCCCATCTCCCCCTCACCACCAATACCACCTATAGCCCCTATATCTTGAGCTCCACCTCCCTCTCCTCCGATTGCAACCAATGAACCAACCTCTCTCCTCCTCTCCTACTAACCAGTCACTAGTGCCCTACTATTGCTCGCACCAGGATCACCTCCTATCCACCTAGGTTTATCTACTCTCTATCCCTATACCTGATCTTGTCCCTGTGTCTGAGCTGGTATGTCCTCTCCACCCTCATCAATCTGAGGTGCTCGCTCTCTTGGATCTGTAAACCATGAGAATGGATTTCTCAAGGACTCATCCCTATAGTTTGGGGTCACCCCGCATCAACACTGTCCTCTAAATAATCCCAACGCTATGGATGGAGGGTTATAATCTCATGTACTTCTAGGGCGTAAGATAAATTTGGCCCCCATAACTTCATCTCCTAATCCCCAAATTGAGCGTAAGCAGTAAACTCCTATGAAATGGCCTGCACTTGACCGTACTGCCTCATCACCTGGCTAACAACAAACCACTCAATAACCATCTGCGATCTCCCAATGAGTGGGCATGTCATAAACATCAATCTTCACTCACGCCTCTAGTCATCTAACTCCTCTAAACCCCTGTAAGGCCTCCAAACAACTGCAATCAGGTCATCCAACTGACGCCTCCAGAAACCTGTCTTCCCCAAGTGGTGCTACTTCAAGTAACCTGAATATCAGCACACAATGGGCTGATGTGCCTCTCTCGAATCATCAACCACTAGCCTGCACACTAGGATATGCTCCCTTTACCATATCTGTAGAATAAGAACCCCAACAACCATGCTCTTCGCATCTTGGTATGCAATCTCATGCATCTCATGATACATATGTGCCAGTAAGCAAGATCCCCAACCTAATCTCCTCGACTAAGCAACTAACATCTCCAAAATCCTCCCCCAACCACACAATAATCCCTGCTAACCTCTGTCCGACATAACAAAGAATCCTATCAGTCCAACCAACACACAAGCAATGAGAAATCTCCCTCCATATTTGCTCATCAGGTCATCTCATGAAATGGATCAGAGTATAAGACTGTCATCCTGGAAAACCCTGCGTAATGCTGTAATCCCCACCCGAGGAGACAAATCATAATCCACTCTACCACCTGAAAATGAAATCCTCAAAATCCTATATACGTCCTCGGGAGTGATTGTCATCTCCCCGGTAGACAGGTCAAATGTGTTATGCTCTGAATGGAATCGCTCAACTAATGCACTCAACAATCTATGATTCGCATGAATATCTGAAATCTACAACAAGTGTCCAAAACCATATGCATCAATATGAGCCCTTTGAGCATCTGAGAGCTACCGAACTAATCTCATGGTCGACGGATAGGTACATCAAAATTGTATGTCTAACAAGCTAACCTGCAAAATTAAACAAAAACTCATTAGTACGCAATTCAAATTGAGTTAGAAAGCTGTCAAGAGTGCCCATGAATCCAACTAATCAATCACAAAAATCAAAATTTCACATTTTGATGCTAAAAAATGCTCTGTTTTTGAAACAAGTAAACACAGAGAGGCAACAACTCGTACGAGTAAAGCCCATGACTAGTACAAGTAAATAAGATAATACAAGTCACTATCTCAAAGAATACGACTAAACAAATCCCGATGAAATGTCTCATATGACCTAAGGGTATCTACAGAATGACAAATCTAATGCTTTCATATGACAAAAGAAAAACTAACAGATACTCATACGACAAACCCTACTTGGTAGTACGATGAAACGACAAGATATGATCTAAAACAAAATTTAAAACGAGAAATTCATAAAAAAATTTACAAATTTAGAAATTTAACAAGCTAAAGATCGATCACTTACCACAAGGGGACAGTTCCTAGATCGATTATGTCATCTTTGCAGCTCAAATCGGTGGGTATGCTCAGGAATTGCCACTTTGTTCCAAAGAAGGTTTTTGAATTTTTAAACTTTGTGAAGTGAAAATGAAATAAAAATGACCCTTTTCACCCCTTATATAGAAAACCCTAATTTTTCAACTTGCTCTGATGGACGTGAAAATTATACCCTTGACCAAATCGATTGTCCTGAGTCCAATTTTGGGATCAAAATCGAAATTTGAGACCATTTTCCTGGTCAAAATCTCACAACGTTGACCACTTCGTAATTTCGTCTTCAGATCACTTTTTCTCATCATTTTTCGCTCAAATCAATTCTGATTTCAACTTAAATCTCCAATACATCTTCGTGCTCAGATTATCGTCATTAAATATTTTTATCCTTTTAATTTCCTACAATTATTGTAACCTTGCCATCTTTCGATTTCACTCCCGAGGGGCCATGATCATTACATCATCATTATCAATGTTTGCATCATCAAGAGTCGAGATTTTTTTTTTTCAAATCTTCATCTAAAGTCGAGCAGAAAATATTTTTAATCAAAGATTAATCAAACAAAACCTTATTGTTCTTCAAAATCAAATCGATCTCTAGGGGCATATCAGTTTCATTGCATCAAATCAAGTTGATATTGTCTGTAATGCTCCTTGACTTCACCAGCGAGGGAGGCAAATGTACGGTTGGGTTGCAGCAAGGTTGTACGGTGGTGTGGCCGTATGGTAGGGTCAAGGAAGTTGTACGGTGGTGCAACAGGCCACACGGTAGTGCAGGGGCAGGCCGTACGGTAGCACCAAGAAGGCCATATGGTAGTGTAGGGCTGGTCGTACGGTGGTGCAGGACAGGCCGTACGGTGGTGTAGGGCTAGCCGTACAGTGGTGCAGAGCTGACGCACGGTGGTGTAGGGCTAGCTGTACGGTGGTGTAGAGCAGGCCGTGCGGTGGTGCTGAAGGTGTATGGTGAAGGCTGTACGGTGGTGCGGATTGGGTAAAGATGCCGAGGTTTGGTGAACTGCAGCGGTTGTGTGGTGGGTTTTCAGAGTAACAGGTTCGGAATATTATGAGTTCCCCTTATGCATGTAAATCCAAATTAATAGATACGCAACTGGAGAAAGTAAGCAATGATATATTTCAAGATTTGCTAGATCTAGAATGAATACAAAGGTAGGATAGGGTGAGAGGTGAATCCCACCAAAACTGCAGGTACCAAATAGGGAGGGTCTTTCACCTCCGAAATGGTAGTAACCAAAACTCCAACAGGAATTCGCACAAGAGAAAATAAATATCAAAATTCGCATACCCCCAACAATGACTAACATAGCCAAATATATGGGCTATGGGAAACTTCCCGAAGGGTTACAAATGGGTTGACATGACCAACCAAAACTTGCCTAATCTAATTAAATAAAAAGGGCCCAAAATATTGTTATTAAATTTGGGCCTTACAACAAAGTAATTAGATTTATTATTAAATTACATTGGGGATATCACAGTCCTCCCGAGCCAAAAATTGCTTGCCCTCAAGCAATTGTAGACTTGGATGCTCCAGAATTTGTTCGCCTTCCCAGGTGGCATCCTCAATGGGTAGATTCTTCTAGCATATAAGGAACTCTTTGACTATGTGTGTTCTCAACCTGTTTTCTCTGACATCGACGATCTCCACCGGTTCTAAAATTAGTTTCCCTTCTTCGTCGATGGGTGGCAGATCCTTAGACACTGTGACGTGTTGCCCAACAGCCTTCTTCAGACATGACACGTGAAAAACATTGTGAATCCAACTTCCCTCAGGAAGCTCCAATTCGTAGGCAACTTCGCCCACTCTCCGAACCACCCTGTAGGGTCCATAGAAATGCAGCTTCAACTTCTCCTTACCACTTGTCTTCAAGGCGGATTGTCTGTGCAGCTGAAGTCGGAGGTAAACCAGATCACCAACTTCATAATTTCGCTCAATTCGATGTTGGTCAGCATACATCTTTTGTTGGTTCTGTGCCCTCTGCAGGTTTTCTTTGAGAGCTCTCAGGATGTCTAAACTCTCCTGAAGCCAATCTTTGGCCATTGGTGCATGACTATTTCCCAATGCCAGGTCAACAAATGAGGAAGGTTCATAACCGTACAATGCTTTGAAAGGTGGCATGCCTATCGACATGTGATAAGTGGTGTTGTAACAATGTTCACCCAAATGTAACCAGTGAACCCAAGCCCTCTGTTGTGTTGAGACGTAGTTCTTGAGATAACCCTCCAGCCATTTGTTCACAATCTTGGTTTGTCTGTCTATCTGCGGATGGTAGCTCGTGCTGGGCGACAACTCGGTTCAGCCAACTGAAACAACTCCATCCAGAAGGTACTCAAGAAATGACTATCCCTGTCACTGACTATGTTTCGCGATAAACCATGTAGGCGGACCACCTCACGGAAGAACAAATCGGCTACTTGAACTGCTTGATATCTTGTGGGGATGGCAAAAAAATGTGCATACTTGGTTAATCGATCAACTATGAAAAAAATGCAATCCTTTCCTTGCACTTTGGGGAGTCTCGTAATGAAATCCATCAAGATGCTATCCCATTTCTGGTTGGGAATTGGCAGTGGTTGCAGCAGTCCGACCGACAGGTTATGCTTAGATTTGTTCTGCTGACAGGTGGAGCATTCCCGTACATACTGCAGAACATCGTCCTTAAGCCCCTTCCAGGAAAACCTTTCACGGATCTGTCTGTAGGTTTTCAAGTATCCCGGGTGTCCAACCAAGGGGGAGTCATGAAATTCCTTCAGAACTTTTTCCTTCATCTTGGATTTAGGTACCAGATAAATTTTGTCCTTGTAATAAATGATGTCGTCAACTACCTTGTATCGGCCATCCTATACTCGACCATCCATTAGTTCGTAGGAAAAAGTGTTCTTAGAGTATTCAACCAACAGGTATTCCTTCCAGTACGCCGAAATCTGAGATAAAGAACATATGGTGGGCCTTCTTGATAGGGCATCAACGACCAGGTTATTATTTCCCTTCACATATTCAATGTCGAAATCAAATGCCTGGACTTTGCTCACCCATTTCTGTTGTTGTTCATTCAGATCTCTCTGCTCCAAGAAGTATCGCAAGCTTTTGTGATCTATTCGCACAACAAACTTTGCTCTGACAAGGTACTGCCGAAACTTCGTCAGTGCATGTATGATGGTGAGCATCTCCTTGTCATAGATGGAATATTACTGCTCAACTCCCAAGAGCTTCCAGCTCTCGAACGCAATGGGGTGATGGTCTTGCATCAACACCGCTCCAATGCCTTCACCTGAGGCATCACACTCCAGGATGAAAGGGCGAGTGAAGTTTGGTAGTGCCAGAACTGGACACGTGCTCATCACTTCTTTTAGTTTGTCGAAGGTCTGTTGTGCTTGTGCATTCCAATGGAAGGATCCTTTCTTTGTCAGATCTGTCAGTGGTGCCCCAAGTTGTGAAAATCCGTTCACAAACCTTCTATAATAACTGCACAAACCAAAAAATCTGCGCAACTTCTAGAGAGTCTTTGGTGGAGGCCAATCCAAAATGGCCTGAATCTTTTCCTGATGAACTTGTACCCCCTGGGTGCGGATGACGTGACCCAAGTATAGGACCTCGGTCATTCCAAATTCACATTTGGATCTTTTGGCATACAGTGATTGTGATTCCATAATCCCCAATAATTCATCTAAATGCCCCATATGTTCCTTCTAGGTCTTGCTGTATATGAGTATGTCATCGAAGAATACCAATAGGAACTTACACAGTTGCTTGTTGAAGATGTGGTTCATGCAAGACTGAAAAGTGGCTGGAGCATTAGTTAATCCAAACGGCATGACCAAGAACTCATAGTGTCTGTAATGGCAACGAAAGGCCATCTTTTCCACATCTTTCTCCCTCATACGGATCTGATGGTAGCCAAAATGAAGATCAATCTTGGAGAAATAGATTGCGCCATGTAGTTCGTCCAATAGCTCATCGATCCTGGGAATGGGGTACCTATTCTTGATAGACTTCTTGTTTAGTGCACGATAATCGACACACATTCTGAGAGTCCCATCCTTCTTATTCACCAGTACCACCAAGGACGCAAAGGGGCTAGAACTTGGCCAGATCCATCCCTTATTGAGGAGTTTCTGGATCATTTTCTCTATCTCATCTTTGAACTTCTTCGGGTGGCGATAGGGTGTGGTGATAACAGGTTTTTCCCCCTCCTCCAACTCGATGGTGTGCTCAAACCCTCTTTGTGGGGGTATACCAGGTGGAATATCAATGAAGACCAAGCTATGCCCATCCAGAACTGACTGAAGTTCCCCATCCTGATAGTGAGTCAGTTGCCCTTTCACAGGTTTTGTTGAGATCAAGCAATGTGTTGCCCAGACTACTTCATCATGTCTGAAGATGGCTTCCATCCTTTTGGTAGAAATCTCCCTTGGGCCGCCATTCGACATTCTCCTAAGAACCACCTTCTTGCCATCAACCTCAAATGAGAACTCCATCCGTTTGAAGCTCTGTGTGTACTGGTTGAGGGTCTCCATCCATTGAATGCCCAATATGACATCCGTGTCATCTAGATCCACAACAAAGAAATCATTGGTCACCATGTAATTTCCCATGGTGATACTCAGTTGCAGAACTAGGTGAGTGCATGATAGGTGATTGCCTCCTGCCACCTTGACATCGAACCCTTCATGTTCCTTCGTACACAAGCCCCTAAAGTTGACGAGTGACGAGTTTATGAAGTTGAGCAAGGCTCCACTGTTGAGCATAACAAGAACTCATTGCCCTTAGAGTGTACCACGTACTCTAAATACACTTCACCTTGGGGTACCTGCCAGTGTGGCGATGACGCCCCCACTCCGTACCAATGTGGAGATTCTCTCTGCCAGGCTGGTTTCTTCAGCCAATTCTTCCCTTGGGGTTTTGCTTTCTTCATGCTCCTCTTCTGCATCAGACATTACTTCAATATAGTGAATCTTTCCTTTGCCTAGACATCGGTGGCCTAGTTCTTATGGTTCTTTGTAGGTGAAACACAACTTCTTCCTTCTGATTTCTTGTCTTGTGGCTTCATCGAGCGATGACCCCTTCGGATAGGGTTTATTATCCTTCTCCCTCGGAATGAAAGGTGGTTTGGTAGGTGCAAAACATCTAGAAAAGGAAGATGTTGCCATGTTGTGGGCCTTTTTTATTGCTTCCATGAGTGTGCTGGGGTTGAACCCTTTTACCCAACCTTTCAGTGGTTCCATCAATCCATCTATGAACAAGACCACCAATCTCCACTCTGAGATGTCGGTCACCAACATAGATAGTCTTTGGAATTCTATGATGTAACTGTCCACAGATCCCGACTGCTTTAGTTGCACCAACTCCTTGAAATTGAGTTCTGGGTCCTTCCCATCAAATCGATCTATGAGCTTCTCTATGAATTCAACATAGGAAGTTATCTGGTCATGGCCAAGAGTGACCATTCCATGATGCCACCATTCATTGCCCGACCCCTTCTAGGTGGAGTGCTGCAAACTTGATAGCTTCATCTTCAGGCATCAGGTTGAGTTGGAAGTAAGTATTTGCCTTTTGAACCCAGGCACGTGCCAAGGTTGCTCCGGCCCCATCAAAGGATGACAGGTTGATCTTGCCAACCTTCCATTTGATGTCATTGTTATAGTGTCCATAATGGCCTCGACTTCTGCCACCTGAGTATTTCATCCGAAGCTCCACATAATCTTTGAAGGATATGTCCCCTTCGAGATTTGCATCCCTCCAATCTTGACTCAACTATGCTTGCATCTCCTGAAAGGTGGGTTTTGGCTCCCCCCGTGGTGCTTCGAATTTTTGAGGAAAAGTCAGCATCAGCGGCTGTGAATGTGAGCGTTGGACATTTAATCTTCCCATGACCAAATCATCACCTTGTCCATTATGTTCTCCATTCATTTTTCCCAAGGCCAATTGTCATAAGGTTTCCTCCATGATTTGTTGTCATTGCTCTCCTTTGGTTAGGGTGTCGTTGAGTTGAGCTTGGCTTTTGGTTAGCTCCCTTAATAGTGCCATGACTTCTCTTGTAGGGTCCTATGGTTTTCCCATTCGATCGACTGAAAAGTACCTCCTTTTGGTGTACACTTGCATCTACTACATGATAGGCTAGCAAGATCACAAGCTCTGATACCACTGTAATGTTCCTTGACCGCACCAGCGAGGGAGGCAAACGTATGGTGGGGTTGGATCAGGGTCGTACGGTGGTGTGGCCATACGGTAGGGTCGAGGAAGTTGTATGGTGACGCAACAGGCCGCACGGTAGTGCAGGGGTAGGCCGTACGGTAGCACTAAGAAGGTCGTACGATGGTGTAGGGCTGGCCGTATGGTGGTGCAGAGTTGGCATACGGTGGTGTAGGGCTGGCCGTACGGTGGTGCAGAGCAGGCTGTGTGGTGGTGCTGAAGGTGTACGGTGAAGGCCGTATGGTGGTGCAGATTGGGTAAAGATGTCAAGGTTTGGTGAACTGCAGTGGTTGTGTGGTGGGTTTCCAGAGTAACAGGTTTGGAATATTATGAGTTCCCCTTATGCATGTAAATCCAAATTAACAGATACGCAACTGGAGAAAGTAAGCAATGATATATTTCAAGATTTGCCAGATCCAGAACGAATACAAAGGCAGGATAGGGTGAGAGGTGAATCCCACCGAAACTGCAAGTACCAAATAGGGAGGGTCTTTCACCTTCGAAATGGCAGTAACCAGAACTCCAACAGGAATTCGCACAAGAGAAAATAAATATCAAAATTCGCATACCCCCAACAATGACTAACACGGCCAAATATATGGGCTCCGGGAAACTTCCCGAAGGGTTACAAATGGGCCGACATGACCAACCAAAACTTGCCTAATCTAATTAAATAAAAAGGGCCCAAAATATTTGTTATTAAATTTGGGCCTTACAACAAAGTAATTAGATTTATTATTTAATTACATCAGGGATATCACAGATTAATCAAACAAAACCTTATTGTTCTTCAAAATCGAATCGATCTCTAGGGGCATATCAGTTTCATTGCATCAAATCAAGTTGATATTGTCTTCATCTGAATCACACTTAATTCAAATCAGTGTTCATTTTCATCGCTTCAAATCAAGATGAACATTCTATTTCGCTAATCGGTTCTAGTTCAATCAAGTTCAAAATCAGCTCATCTCTTCACTCAATCTATTTCAATCAAGTTCTAGATCGATACTTGTTTCTTGATCCATCAAGTTCAAGAACGGTATCTTGCTCTTTGTCGATCCTAGTTCAATCAAGTTCGGGATTGGTGTCGCTTTAATCAATCTGTTCAGTTTAATCGCTTCAAATCAAGTTGAACATCTCTCTCTTCATCGATTTGTGATCCATCAAGTTTAGAACTGATAATCTGTTTGACATTAAATTTTCTTTGAATCAATGCACTGCTCGCACATAAATTCAAAGAGGGGAAAATGCAATACCCTAAAAATGGTCACCTAAACCATGGGTCCCTAATCTTGACTACATCACCAAGGTCCTAACCAAAGGCAAATTAAATCAATCAAGAACACCTAATTAATTAATTCTCAGTCATTAATGTCACATGACAATAAATTATTCTATATTAATTAAATAATCATTTAATTAATCATTCAAAGTAAATTATTTTAATTAATTATCCTATTTATTTAATTAAATATCCTAGCATTTTAATTAATAAATCAATTTGCCATTAAATCATTAAAAAGGAATTAATTTGAAAAATAATTAAAATTGAGAAAAGAAATAAAAAAGTAATTAAATTGAAAAACCTCACAAAATCAATTAAATGAATTAAATCAATTAAATATCAAAATATAATAAAAATATGAAATAAATCTGTTTTTCTGATTTTATCTTAAAATTAGTTCAATTTCCTTTAAAGCTGAGAAAAGCAGCCAATCACATCAATTCACTTGGATTGTGCTTCGTCTTGGAGAATCTTTGTCATTCATCATTGATCGATCTTGACTGTTGGTCTCTCTTTGGGTTTTCTATAAATTCAGGCCCTCATCTCTCATAAAAATACCCTGGAGATTATTGTTATTATGTTGTTGTTATTCTAGGTCTACTGAGAATATTGCATTAGCTTAATCATATTGTTTGAATCATGTTAGTTTGATTAAAATCATATAGATGGATACATTGCTTAAATCACGTTAGCTTAATCTTGCATATCTTGCATCCATTTAGCTCAATTTCATACTCATATAGATTAAATCCTTCATTTAGGTGTCATCTAGTCACTGGTGTTGCATAAAAAAATTTGAGAGCAAAACTAAACTCACATCTACTAGAAGGCAATAGGTCACTTTGTAATGGTTTCATTTTTCATTGATTATTGATTTACTAACCATGCATCTAATGACTTAATTGAAGTGTTGTGTGTTCAGATACAAATACAGATACAAATCCACTTTTCACACACACAGTGAATAACATACTGAGCGATACAATGTAGTCATGTTTTCATCTTAATCACATGAAGGAGATTATTACATTCAACATGAGGTTGTCATGGTTGAAAAACCGTTTGTTCAAGTTGTAGTGAATACGAAGAATTAAATTTTTGTACGATCAAGAGGATGTCCAATCAGACATCTTGCTTGGTTGGAAGCCAATGGGAGGAAAAAGGTGTCACTTGTTCCTAAGCCTATAGATACACTTGAGGAAGAGGCCAAACATGCATTTTCATCTAAGAAAGAGCAATCTGGTTTCAAACATCTACTTTGGGGCAACAACACATATGATTCATTTCAAGAGGAAGGTGAATTTTTTCATCTTTTCCAATGAGTGTTGCATCAAGTTATGGTACCCTTGTTAGTACTTCATTTATACAAAATTGCCTACAATCATGCAAGGTACTACAAGCTTTTAAAAAGAGGCAACTATTTTGCTGAGCCAGTGAATGATTTCATTTGAAAGGTTTCCATTGTGGCTAGTTTAGGATAGGTAGGTTTCCATTTCCAATAAGTGCGGTTGCACAAGTTGGCATCTTGTTTTAAGTAGTTTGTGTATATGGTGAAAATAAACAACAATATTGAAAGACTAAATGAATTCAACCACCAAACCCTAGCCTAACAATGAACAAATATCCACCATAACATATGAAGATAACCTAAGACAATGCAAAATAACTCAAAAATCACAAAGATTATACCATCACATGTCCACTAGGGTTTTGATCTCCATTCTTCCTATCTCCATTGATCTTGTTTGATATGCTTTCTCTCAGATTTTTATGTGCACAAGAGCTCAACAAAGAACGGAATGTGGTTGCAAGTAGAATTGTAGTGTAGCCAAGTACTCCAAAATCAGTCATTAGGAATTAGGGTTTGACAATGAACAAAGCATCTCCTTAAATAGAAGACACAATAGGAAATGGAGGGTTAAGATCGAGAGGTGTAAAAAGGAGGTCGGCTAGGATTAGAGGGTAGGTATAAGAAATACCAAAATAATGAAAGGGGTAGGTAGTGTAGGAAATAAGAGATGAATGACATGTGTCATGTGTAGAAAAAGATAATGAATTAATTAAATAAATAAAGATTTATTTAATTAATAGAAGAAGTAGGACAATTAAATAAATAAAATATTTATTTAATTTAGGAAAGGGATAATTTAAATAAATAAATGTATTTATTTAAATGAGAAATAAGGCTAGAAGAGGATAAATGAATTAATTAAATAAATAAAGATTTATTTAATTAATAGAAGAATTAGGCTTAGATAATTAAATAAATAAAATATTTATTTAATTAGACATGACAATTTTGGGTGTCTACATTTTGCCCCTCTTTGAGACAATGCGGCTTGTCGCGTTGTTTCAAAGAAAATAAGATGAACTGATACAGAGTTGCCCCAAGATGGGAATTATATGCCCCCTCGAGAGATTGGATGAAAATGTCTGAAAAGATTGCAGACAATCTCTCGATAAGAAAAATGGGATAGAATGGATTGAGTGAATAGAGTGACAAAGTCACAAGATGAAGAATACTGACTCAGGAAATGAGGGCGAGGGCTAGGGTATGCTATAAGATAGACCACGGGCAAAAGACATTCTCATTGTCATCCACACCCTTAGAAGATCACAGTGCAGAGCGAGAAAAGAGCAGCAGCAGTCAGCAGCGATGGCATTCGTTCATAGATTCGACCGTGTCCGCCGATTCCAGCGACCAGCCGATGCAGGAGAGCCGGTAAGTACCCGAAAACCTCCTCGTACTTTCACGCATTTCGAGTTTTATCATTAATGCATGTTTAGGAGCAATAAATGCGCTAGAAATAGGATAGTTTAAAAGTGCAAAAACGCGCAACCGCGTCTGTGTCAGTGCCAGGCGCGTCTGTGTCCAACAGGCGCGTCTGTGTCGGGTCCAGGCGCGTCTGTGCCTGGAACCACGTTTGTGTTGATTGCGGACGCGTTTGTGAAATGCAGAAGCGTCTGTGATTTTTAGGAGCGTTTATGTCATTCAGGGACGTCTGTGTTCCCTGGCCGCGTTTGTGTCTGGCATAGGCACGTTTGTGTTCAGAAAGCGCGTCTGTGTTGCAGAGGCGCGTTTATGCAGTCTATAAGCGTGTTTATGAGTTAAAAGCGCGTGTGTGTGGTAAAAGTGCGTTTATGTTTAAATGCATGGTTTTAGTCCTTTAGGTCAAATCGGCAGTTCTGTGATGAACATACGCTGTCGATTGGATGAGCTGCTGAGAGGATACACTCAAGCAGGTCCTCTAGGAAGATTAGGATAGATCAAGGCACTTTGTGATGAACAGGGAGCACCAGGATAGGCAGCACTTTGTGATGAACAGGGAGTGCGAATGTGAGTGACACTTTGTGATGAACAGGGAATGTCACACACGTAGTACTTTGTGGTGAACAGGGAGCACTACTAGGATAGATAGCAACACTTTGTGATGAACAGTGAGTGTCACTAGGGTAGATAACCATATGCATTTAGGTAGCAAGTAGCATTTTGTGATAAACAGTGAATGCCACGATAACTGACAAGATTGATTTGCTTAATTGCAGGAGTATTTGCCGATGTTGGAGTCACGGGAGAGATTCCCGTCGACTCAGAGACTGCGTCCAGAGTTGTCTATCCAGGACATGATTTCCGTTGAGGAGATGGGCCTCACACATATGCTCTATGTGCCCGAGTTTCGGGCAAACATGGGGTTGCTGACTGCGTTGGCCGAGAGATGGCACTCAGAGACATGCACGTTTCACCTACCGATGGGTGAGATGACAGTGACCTTAGAGGATGTATACAGGATACTACATGTTCCCATTGATGGAGAGTTGATCCCCTACGACCGTGACGGTGACAGGGAGGCCTTGAGACGGGTCTTTCAGGATCCTGAGTTGGAGATGCGAGCAGGGCATGTAGCCTGGGACACCATGACTGCCACAGGATTAGCATTGCCGGCAGTTGTTGGGGGAGTCATCAGTGGATACTTGTGTCCATACAGGGCCACACGAGGATTGGCAGTGGGCTGGGGAGGGGCCTTGGAGACGCTGATGGCAGAGCACACTAGGTATGCATGGGGGCCATGTGTCCTAGCGCATTTGTATTATGAGCTGCATCAGTTTGTATACCATGGATCAGTGGGGTTGGGCTGCGGTGTGACTCTATTGCAGGTGTGGGCTTATGAGCACCTTCCCATCACACGGCCGATTCATTTCAGAGGCAGAGGACAGGGACAGAGTTTTGTTCATTTGTATGCGATGATTACATCTCAGCCTCGGATTGGGAGATTGGAGCACTGGAGGAGAGTCATTGATGACATTGACATGGTGATCTGGAGGCCGTACCTGGGGTGCGAGGAGTGGGAGGACGATGTACTGGAGCTGCCCTACACCTTCCGGAGCAGGTACCTGATTGGGCGGACGCCCTATATATTAGAGAGACAGCTGGTGGACCGGGTATGCAGACAGTATGGCCGGATTCAGAGGATGCCCCGAGGCTCGGGTATGTATGCCCGTACTGTCAGAGATCAGGTGCAGTTTGGCCCACTGCTATCATATGATCAGACAGTGATGCAGCTAGCGGAGATGACGCCGATGCCATGGGACATGTGGCCAGAGGTAGATGATGCAGGGATGGACACAGAGTACTCTGCGTACTGGGCAGAGCATCCATTTCCTAGGTTGACAGATCCAGCAGAGCCAGTGGATGGAGAGGGTGGAGGAGAGGATGATGAGGGAGGAGGGGATGGAGGTAGGGGCCAGCGGAGGCGGAGGGGAGTGGTGGGAGAGAGACGGGTAGCACCTCGGAGGGAGGGAGGTCAGGAGAGAGCAGCTCCAGTGGTGAGAGGACGGGGTGGACTGCCCCTACAGGTGCCAGCAGCACAGGGTCCCAGAGAGGGACAGAGACAGGTACAGCCAGAGGGACAGAGACAGGTACAGCCACAGGTACCTGTACAGGCACAGGGACAGGTGCAGGCAGAGGCACAGGGACAGGCACCTGTAGAGGAGGAGCCACAGGCAGGGACGAAGAGCGGAGACTCTGAGGAGGATGAGGTGGTGAGGCTGCGGGAGATCTGCCAGGGCCAGGCAGATGAGATTGAGGATTTGGTTCGAGAGAGGAACCGCCTCAGGATCAGGGTCTGAGATACAGAGCGGGAGAGGGATCAGGCCATTCAGAGATATACTGAGGCCGAGACAGCTCTGAGGGCAGGTAGGCGGGCAGCAGAGGATGCAGGGGCAGGCTACGCCTATGTTTTGCGAGCCGGAGAGGAGATCGCCTACTGGAGGGATCTATACTATGCAGCCGTGCCAGCAGAGCAGCGGGCTAGGAGCTTCCAGAGATCGTCGCGCACAGCGACGACTACGGGAGGGAGCCGCAGGAGACAGGCATCCAGCGGTGGAGTCATGGGGCCTCCACCACCACCAGAGAGACAAGGGGATCCAGGGGCAGGGCCATCTACAGCTCAGACTCCGTCGAGGCGAGGTGGCTCCGAGGGAGGGAGTTCCTCATAGCTATAGTGGGCTCCCATTGTATCAGTAGATGTATCATTGTTGTATTGTAGACACCTGCGGGTGATTCTTTTGTAGCCATATGATTCTTTTGACATCATTGTATCATGACACATTTGATTATATATATGAGATGATTCATTTTGCGGCAGCTATATGCATGTGTACCTATGCAATGAGATGTTCTTATGTGATACATGTTTTATGATATGCATGCAAATATGATACAATGCAATATATTTTTGTTCTTTTATGTTGTAGATGTGATGCATGATGCAAATGTGAATGTATGTAATGCAAATGAATATGATAATGCAAATGTAAATTGTGCTAACAAATGTTGTGTGCAGGATGTGATGTAATTGTGATATCTATATGTATGTATGAAATGCTTATATGTGGTGATGCAGGTGCAACTATATGAAATGCAAATGTTTTTGGTGTGTCATTATACTCAGTCATGTGATAGCGGGCTACACGGACTCGAGAAGGACAATGAAAGTCAATCAAGAAAGGGGGATGGAAGACAGAAGATATGAACGTGAAAGAGCTTCTTGTGCGTTATCATCATTGAGCTTTATTATGGCAGGTAGGTTATGACAATCGAGGCATATGTTTGACCCAGAAAGTCATTGTACCTGTTTGCATGGAGATAAGACAGTCACAAACAAGGAATGCCTCAGTTCATACTAGACTCACAGTGTCCTCATATCCTTGGACAAGTCATAGCATTACTAAGAGACAATCCACAGACAGCAAATACAAATAGGTGACGATACCCCATCCTCGCCTTTCTAGTCAAAGACATCTTGGAGATAGAATCTCTAGTCAAAGACATCCTGGAAAAGCTAAAAGACATGTCACCAAAAAGATAAAATCAAAAGAAAACCAAGACTCGACACCAACATCCACTGTAGTCCTCAAGTTTAGTGTCTCTTGTCACTTGGTTAAGTCTTATTCGATTGTGGTCACAATGTTCACTTTCACAAAAAGGATAGATAGCACTGAACCATATGTTGTCGGAGTCTGTTAAAAGATTTGATTTTGTTGAAGCCCATTGTTGCCACTGTGTCTCATCTGAAACTGACTGAATCCATGAAACTGATACTTTATTGCGGAGAAGACGAAACTTTTATTGCGGATCTGGCGATGCAGATGTTGCTTTATTGCGGAGAAGACGAAACTTTTATTGCGGATCTGGCGATGCAGATGTTGCTTTATTGCGGATTGTGCGCGAATAGACTGAAGGAAGCTGGAAGAAACTGCACTCCTCGAAGCATGTGATGTTCTCAGTTCCACACCCATTACTAGACGTAGGATTTGGCCGTAGTCACAGATAGGATCTGATTTGTTATGGATGGAAAAGGGAGTGAAAGGGGAGGGTTATGGATGGCTAACCAATCTTAGGTAGATCAATAACAAGCCATGATGGGAATGGGTAAGTTTATTATGAGCGAATAAGTTGTGAGTGTGTGCAAAGTGAAAGGATGAAAGTGAATCCTGAAGGAGGGAGGAGCAAAGTCTCTACGCATGGCGCTGGTGACCCAGTTTTCACCACGGTACTTGCCCAGGGCGCCACCGAAGTGGTTTTCACCATTGGACGAAATTATTTCTCTTTACTTTTTTGGATTTTTCAATTTTTTTTTTTTTTTTTTTGTTTTATAATTTTTTTTTTTTTGTATTTTTGCGATGTTTTTGATTTTTTTTGTATTTTTGCATTAGGATACTCAAAAAGAGCTTATGTGTAGAACCTGCGAAGGTGCATGCTATTGATAGGATCCTCCAAAGATTCCCCTTCTGTATTTGAGAGCTGATATGCCCCAGATCCATATACTGCTGTGATGATGTAAGGACCCAGCCAGTTGGGTTCAAATTTGCCCTTCTTTTCTCTGTCTTGTTGATTCTTGGGGTTCTCTCTGAGTACTAAGTCACCTACCTCAAATGTGCGAGGCTTGACTTTGTGATTGTAACTGCATTGTTCCTTGACTGAATTATGTGTAGCTTGAGTGACTATCTTCCTTGATAAAGGAACTGAGATAGGATTACTAGTGTGTGGACTACACAGGCCCGTATGCGTGTCACCTGAAGAAGTTTGGGCATCCCTGATAACAAAGTCCTTTGAGGAAGCTCCATTAAAGGTCCATGATGTATCGCCGGAAGGGAATGGATGTGTGGAACAAGTGGATGAGCTATGAAGGCTTATGATTGCGAAAAGAAGTGAAAGTAGGATAGCATGATGGAGACTTAGGATCAACAAGTATGCTTTTTGACTTAAAATTTTAGAGCTTTTGCCCCCAGTTATTTTGATATTAGGGGAGATCATCTCTTGCTCTTTTTTCTTCATAGGATTTTTATCCTTGACTTTGATTTTTGCAGAGTCCAATAGCTTTAGATTTTGATTTGGACTAAAGGACTTTTCTTTATTTTTGACTTTTAGATTTTTCTTTTCAAAGCTTGATTCTTGATCCCCAATAAGTAAGGGCTTTCTTGATTCTTGTTGATCCAAGTCTGGAAGTGGAGTGGAAATGGAATGAGTGGATGAAATGGTTAAGCTATGTGAGTTCTCAAGAGGGTTGGCGATACGCTCAATAGATTCTTTGTTGGAACCACTCTTAGGACTATTGATAGCAAGAGATGCTTGCACCACTAGAGGAGATTTGCATTCAGACTTAATAGCCACAACACTAGGTGGTTCACACCCAATTCCTTGGCGTTGCATATTGCTTATAGATTGTTTCTGTCGACTGAATGTCTTAGGAGATAGTGGGAGTTGATCAACATGAAGGATATACTCACCACATCCCATGTCTTTAATCTTGAACTTGTCTTCTTTTAGCTCTGTTTGCTTTGATGTAGAAGCTTTTAAGGATTCTGGATCCACATATGCTGAAGATGGAATAGCTTCTCGATTAGCTGGAATTGTTATTTCTGATCTAGGTCGCAGATTGTTGCAATGTATGAACGGATTTGGGTCAGCTTTGACGGCCACTTCAACTCCATTGTGAGGAAACTTGATGCATCGATGATATGTAGATGGTATTGCTCTCATCTCATGAATCCATGGACGTCCTAGCAATATGTTGTACGTGAGGTCTAGATCCAGGACTTGACAAATCACGTCCTTTGTGACTGGCCCTATTCTTAGTGGTAAGATAACTGTGCCCTTGGACGAACGCTCTTCATCATCATAAGCCTTAATGGTGATTTGGTTTGTAGCATTCACAGCTTTGTCAGAATATCCCAATTGTCTGATGGTGCTCCATGTACAAATATTAAGACCTGCTCCTCCATCTATCAGGACTCGTTTTATTCGGTGTTTATGTATGAAGGCTTCAATATGTAGAGGTGCATTATGAGGCTGACTTATGGAGGCGTCATCGGCTTCTGTGAATGTGAGGGAGTGTGGAACGGATAGGTATCCTACCATGGCTTGAAACTGGTCCACGTTCAGATCAGTAGGGACAGCAGTATCTCTCAAGGTTTTATCAAGGATAGCTTTATGTGCAGGAGATATACGTAAGAGCTCAAGAATAGAGATGAGTGCGGGTGTTTTCCCTAATTGCTCTACAAGGTCGTACTCAGGCTTGGTAGATGAAAGATTGGTATTCTTGGTAGAGGCACCTGACAATGTAATCTTACCTCGACGGGTTGTAACATGACATTCGGAGGTAGCTTCGGATGAAGATCCCACACCCTTTAGGACAATTTTAGGTCGATGAGGAGGATTCTCAGGATTTTTATTTTTGATAGTAATGGTAGAAATATGATTGTCCATTGAGATGTGATTAATAGTGGAATCATAATTGTAAGATGTTCTGGTGTAATTGGCTTGATCATCTGTGACTTTGCCTTTTCCCTTGTCATGTTTTGGGAATGGTTCCTTAAACACCTCATGCTCTTGGTTAGATGAGTGTCCCTCAATCTCAATATCTCCTCTGTCAATGAGATCTTGTACAATGTTTTTCAATCGATGGCAATTACTTGTCTTGTGACCCTTGCTCTTATGAAATTCGCAATATTCATCATCATTCCACCAATTCGGTTTTACCTTTGGTTCATATGGAGGAAAATCTGGGACCGTGATCACCTTGTTTGCTACAAGCTTTTTGAATACTGATTCAAGTGGTTCTCCCAATGGAGTGTATTTCCTTCGTGGTTTAGCAGCCGTTTGATTGTTCACTTGATTGTTGGTAGAACTTGATCCAGAAAAGACGAACTTTGGTCTCACTGTGTTGGCATCAACAACACCATCATTAACTGTGTTCTTGTTCTTGTTCCAAAATTTTGGTTTGTCCTTTCCTTTGAAGTCCTCTTTGTTTTCTTTGAATAGTTTGATAACTCCTTGTTCAATTAAGACCTTTTCTGTTGCTAGGCCCTTTTCAATGACATCCTTGAATGTAGACAAACAAGCTTTTCTGAGATCATAGCCAATAGCCTTGTTAACGTTTTGTGTGAACATTTCCACCATTTGTTTTTGCGGGATTTCACAAGAGCATCTGCTAGCTAAGTTTCTCCATCTTTGTAAAAATGACGCAAAAGATTCTCCTTCTTTTTGTTTCGTATTGCACAAGGTAGTAACTGAGACATCTGTTTCAATGTTGTAGGAGAAATGTTGAATGAATGCCTCTGCCAGGTCGCCCCATGACTTAATACCGGGAGGTAATTGAGAAAACCATTCCATCGCTTGGTCACCTAAGCTCTGTGGGAACAACCTCATTAAGTATGTTTCTTCTGCGGCTACCTCAATGCAAGCTGTGAAGAATTGTCTTATATGTGCCTTGGGGTCTCCTCTCCCTCTATATTTGTCAAATTTCGGTGTTGCAAAGTGCGGAGGAAACGGAGGCATTGGAATGCTCTTATCAAAGGGATAAGGGCATATATCTCTCATAGTATACGTGGGTTTTGATGTGCCCATGTCTTCCACTTTCTTTTGTAGATCTCTAATTTGTTGCTCCAAATTATTTTTGGGAGGAGATGGATTTCTTGTAGCATATCCCATGTTTGAAATACCCATTTGAGGAGGAGCTTGTTGCATATATGGATGATACTGATCGTAGACATGTCCATATGGAGGTCTATATTGTTGCGACATGTATGGAGCACTTGGCATAACTTCTTGTTGGGGAACCCCATATCTGTTTTGTGTGTATAAACCATATTCAATGGGCCTTTCATTTTCCATTGTGTTGCCCCCAATTTTGGCATGAGGTCTCCTTGTGTCAAAATTTTGAGGAAGTCCTTGAGTATCCATTTGTCTTGGTTGACCCATATCTTGAGCATGTGTTTGAACATAAGGCCTCCATGCTGGTCTTTGAGTGTAAGTATCATGCATTTGAGCTTGTGTATGTGGGATTGCTGGTTTCTGAAGCAAAACTGATGGTGACTCCGGCATCATATTATTTGGTCCTCCACTATTAGGTTGAGTTTGTTGTGAAGGTCTACTTTCCATAAGTTGAGATAAGTCAAAATCATGTGGTATTTTAGCTCCACTTTGTGCCATCATGTTTAGGAAATATTGACGATCTCTCCTCATTATCTCTTCAACCAATCTATTGAATTGAGGATCCATTATAGATTCTTGTATGTCTGCTGATAGTATTGAAGAATTGTCCACATTATCATTGTGTGTAGCGTTGTGTATAGCGTTTGCGCTTTCCACATTTGGATTGTGTCTATAAACATTCATGTCTGGTAATGTAGTGTGCTCAGGATTGTAGAAGACATCATTGTCATACTCATAAGAACTCATGTTTACGGACCCTTGAGCTTCTTTGACTATTCTCCTAGATTTTTGAAGACGGGTTTCAACCATGAACTAGGTGTTAGACCAATATGTGAGAGACTTAGACGAAAATGACAAGAGTATGTAAGACCAAGAGTTGTATGGAGTGTAAATGAATCTGAAGTTTACTTGCAATGTCCAAAGTGTAATACCAAGTATGTATGTAGTAGAGTAGGTGTGACTTCCAAAGAGAGGATAGTTTCTCTTGATGAGGTAAGCTGACCTTGACTCTAAGTAAGACCAAATAAGACCCAAAGGTAAGAAACCTTGATGAGGGACCACTTAGCAAAGTGTAGTAGTGTGTTGACAAAGTATAGTGAGGACAAGCAAGTGACCTTTTGACTCAAGTTTAGACAAGTATGGATGTAAAATGAGATGTGAAGCAATGATGGACTGTGTAAGACCTTAGAACAGGCTGAATGCTAGATGAAATCTGAAGAGACAACCTAGGAAGCTCAAGTATGCCGAAACTGATTTTCTTTGTTTGCTTGACTGTTAACTTTTTTCAAATCCTGACACAGACGCCTCTGTATACTTCACAGACGCGATTTCCAGACACAGACGCTATTCTGTTCGATGCAGACGCGATTCTGAGATTTCCTGTTGATGTTTGCCGGGACTGTAACATTTTTTTGCAATTATGGACACAGACGCGCCTGTATACTTCACAGACGCGATTTCCAGACACAGACGTGTCTCTGTTCGACACAGACGCTGATAAAAACACAGACGCTATTCTGTACTTCACAGACGCGTTTATCCGACACAGACGCGGTTTTAACAGACACAGACGCGTTTCTGTAACCTTCGTGCGATCTTTCCTATCTGTGAATTTGTTTTGCTGTGACCAAATCTGATTTTTCGACTGTTTTTCGTGACAAGAGGACACAGTGTTGATGACCCAATGTTTGCAGACTGTTTAGACTCCAAAAAGTGTGTTGTTTGATGTAAAAAGTTTTTGCATACACTTGAAGACACAAAAGACACAATGTTTTGCTGTTTTGTTTTGAGTGTTTGAATGTTTATCATAAGTCAAGCACAATTCTTATGGCTGGCCAGGACAATAATTGTTGATCCCACATGGGGTTTTACCCCCGAGGCTACGCTATTCAGAGCGGATACTTAGATGCTTGACCTCACTGGCTCCACCCTCGGCACTCACTTCTCGGGTCAGCCAAGCATCAGTCCCCATGAAAACTCCCCATGGCGAACTTTGTATCTCTACTAAGAACCGTATGTGTGTGGGCCGCTACCAGAGGTCCGACCTCCTGCCTCAACAACTAGAAGGATTTGGGCATCTAAAACAATGAGGTGCTAGTAAGGGCATCCGCTCGTGTGGCCATACATGCGGCACTTTCAGCTCTGTAAATACAGAAGGCTCCCAGCCGGTAGGGGTTACGCCCTACAAATGATCAAATAAATTTGATCAAACGGGTTTATGGGGAGACATAGTGTCGGTATGAACTAATCAGCACACGTTATTCATAGTTTTCACCATGAATACATTTGATTATAGTGGTTTGGATGAGGTGGGTTTTCCTCGCTACCACTTGGGTCGTTCTCTTCTCACTAGTAGTCCTAATGACCACACGGGAAGACAGGCCCTCTAAAGAGTAAACAAAAAGAGCCTATTGCTCAAGACACAAAAGACAATGATTCAATTTTAGTGCACCAATTGAAGTGTTTGCTAAGCTATGAAACAAGGCACACAACAAAATTTCAAAAAAAACCCTAGCCAAGGCCCTGCAACAAAATTGTTAGTAGTTTGGGTTGTTTCAAATGATAACCCCTTCCTGCAAGCACACAAGTTAGGTAAATTTTAGAAAACCCAAAAAGACTTTGTGAAAAGGGGCCTTCAACAAAAACGTATTTGCCTCCAAAGCAAGCTGCACAAACCAGGTTAGCTAGATCTGCAAAGGTTAGCCGAAAATAACCAGATCTGAAACATTAAATGCAAGACAAAATGGCGCAAAATGAAAACTTAAATTTTTTTTTTTTTATTTTTTTTTTTTTTTTTTTTTTTACATAGACGCGATTTTACCTTACATAGACGCGATTCTGCCCTACACAGACGCGATTCCACAACACAGACGCGATTTAACACCTCACAGACGCGTTTCTGCAAAAAAATGTAAAACAGAAAATCCTGCAAATCACAGACGCGATTAATATGATCACAGACGCGACTATGCTACACAAACGCGGTTCTAAGAGGCACAGACGCGGATAAAAACCACAGACGCGCTTCCCAGACACAGATGCGGATTAAAATGACACAGACGCGTTTCCTTAACACAGACGCGCCTCCCTGGAACCTGCAAAATGAAATATTGACAAAACACAGACGCGGATCCAGTTGTCGCAGACGCTCCTGAAAACCAAAAACGCGATCCGAAAGTTCGCAGACGCGGAAAAACCTAAAATGTCATCGAAATCGTCCGATCTGCAACTTCAAAAACGCCAAATCTGCAACAAAAAGGTTAAATGCAAAGGGACAAGTGTCCCACCGGGCGTGCCAAAATGTTTATGGTGAAAATAAACAACAATATTGAAAGACTAAATGAATTCAACCACCAAACCCTAGCCTAACAATGAACAAAGATCCACCATAACATATGAAGATAACCTAAGACAATGCAAAATAACTCAAAAATCACAAAGATTATACCATCACATGTCCACTAGGGTTTTGATCTCCATTCTTCCTATCTCCATTGATCTTGTTTGATATGCTTTCTCTCAGATTTTTATGTGCACAAGAGCTCAACAAAGAACGGAATGTGGTTGCAAGTAGAATTGTAGTGTAGCCAAGTACTCCAAAATCAGTCATTAGGAATTAGGGTTTGACAATGAACAAAGCATCTCCTTAAATAGAAGACACAATAGGAAATGGAGGGTTAAGATCGAGAGGTGTAAAAAGGAGGTCGGCTAGGATTAGAGGGTAGGTATAAGAAATACCAAAATAATGAAAGGGGTAGGTAGTGTAGGAAATAAGAGATGAATGACATGTGTCATGTGTAGAAAAAGATAATGAATTAATTAAATAAATAAAGATTTATTTAATTAATAGAAGAAGTAGGACAATTAAATAAATAAAATATTTATTTAATTTAGGAAAGGGATAATTTAAATAAATAAATGTATTTATTTAAATGAGAAATAAGGCTAGAAGAGGATAAATGAATTAATTAAATAAATAAAGATTTATTTAATTAATAGAAGAATTAGGCTTAGATAATTAAATAAATAAAATATTTATTTAATTAGACATGACAATTTTGGGTGTCTACAGTTTGTTTGCATCAATTATGCCATCCTTTTGTTATTTCATCTTTTCGATGCTAGACTTTACAACCCAATGGATACTACGACACTTCAAGATTCTAGATTCTACCACCTTCCCTCATTTCCATGAATGAAGGTAGTTCCTCAGTTAGAGCCAGTTGTTGTCCTAATTTTTGAACTTTCACAAATTGGGACGACCCCACAAATTTTTGCTTGAAATTTGAGATTTTAAGGCTCTAGACACATTTTCCAAGGCATGCATTATTCCATCACCTAGGAATCCATTGATGAATCCAAGTCCTTCA
The DNA here is from genome assembly GCF_030272615.1 of Cryptomeria japonica. Taxonomy (NCBI): domain Eukaryota; kingdom Viridiplantae; phylum Streptophyta; class Pinopsida; order Cupressales; family Cupressaceae; genus Cryptomeria; species Cryptomeria japonica. The sequence continues at coordinate 912,275,185 of NC_081407.1, forward strand.
CCTTTGTTTTTATCAATTTCCATTGTCTTAAAGTTGGGTTTTTCTTCAATTTTGGGTTTCAGAGCAGTCACTGCAAGTAGGAGATTTTAATACAAAATTTGTGATTTTAAGGCTCTAGAGCATGCTTTTCAAGGTGGAAAGTCTACATTTATTGATGATAAATCAATCGTGAGCTTATCTTCCATCTCTGTGAAAATTTTGGTTACTTTTGGCCTTCATTTTGGCCATTTTCTGTGCAATTTTGGGTTTGAGAGCAATCACTGGAAGTTGGGGAACTTTTAAATGTTATTGCAAGTAAAGTCACTACAAGTTGGGGAACTTTTAAATGTCATTGAAATTAAAGTCATTGCAAGTTGGGGAACTTTTAGATGTCATTGCAAGTAAGGTTACCTCAGGTAGGAACTTTTTGATGCAATTACAAGTTTTAAATTTCACTTTATGTTTCTTTTTTCACTTTAAGTGTTTGCAGGAACTTTTTAAGGTGAATGTAACTGTTTGAAATTACAAGTCTTTTCAACTTGTAAAATATCTTTAAAAACCTGAAATTGGCCTTTAAGTCATTTTTTTCAAACTTGTAAAGTGATTTAATAAGCTCCCATTACAAGCTATTTTCAAAAATCAATTTGTAATGAACCAAAAATAACCCGATATGTTGTGGTTTTTGATTTCTTTCCTTGACCATGTAAAGACTTGGTGCTTATTTCATTGTCATTGTTTGATCTTTCAAGCGTGGGCAGGTATGAAGGTTTTCTTTATTGCTTTCATTATTGATTATTTAATGATTCTTTACTTTCTCATTGCATCTAGGGTTTTGGAAAAACATTTTTGCCACAAGATTGCAAGCTTTTACCCAATCAAAATGCTTACTTGTAACCAAGTCTTCAAGACCCGATTACAAGTGGAACTGTAAAAGTTTTTTCCTATATTGCATTTGTAGTCAGTCTTCCAAAAATTGAAATTGGTCCAAAATGAACCCAAAACACTTGAAAACGAGTCTCTAGGATCCATTTACAAGTGCAAACTTGTATTTTCCCATTGCACATATGAAGCTGCATGTTTGTTCTCCACAATTGAAAGTCAACGCTCTTGTTTTTGACACTTACAATTAGCCTTCCCAAACCCAAAATTGAGGTTTGACCCCACTTTTACAGTCCCTTTGTCTCATCCATGTCAGTGCTGTTTGTACACACCACCTACCAAATCAATAAATTAAGGCATGGGCCTTATCTTGCAAGCAAATTCTAAGATTGGAGGATGATACTTAGAAAGAACAACAATATGACAGAGCTGTTAAAGGAGATGGATAAGTGATATGAATGATTGAGAGCATATAATGCTTTCAAGACAGAGATAGGTTTCTTACCTCAGCCTTACAAAGAACTTCCCTCCTGAAAAGCCAGTACTATCCCAATAAAGAAAATAAGATTGAAGTTCGTTGGCCAAGGACACAAAGATCATTAAGGATGCAAATTCCCATTTCGGTTCGAGATGTCTTCACTAATCCTGAATACTTCAAGTTTTAAAATCCTAAAGCAACATGAAGATCATCATAGATAAAGGATGATGCAGTTTGAGTTGTGTCTTCAAACACATAATAGTTTCAATTATGCATCTGTGATTTTGTTTTGACAATTTACATGTAAAAAAAAGTTTTGTAATTGGAAGTGTCACTTTCTCTTGCATTTTTGTAAAATGTAATTACATATAAAGCAACTACAAGTTGAGTTGGATTAGGATTGTAGTTGGAAGAAGTCATGGTGGTTGAGAGAATTTCTCAAGTTAGTTGGGATCCTCCCACCTTTTTCTCAAGGCTCCTCTCCTATATATACTTGAGAGGATCTATTGTAATCTATATCTTTTGGTAATACAATAAGACTCTGCCAGTTTATATGTGCACTTTAAGACTTTGAGCGTAGTTTTAAATTAGATTGTAGGCAATTAAAAGAGGAAAATTGCTTTCAAACTTTGTGTTGATTCAAGCTATTATGTGATGACATTGTATAGAGATTGATTGTGAGTTTTGAGGTGTTATACAAGAGGGATTCAAGCTCAATCTTGCAGACTTTGAGTTGTTTATTGCGTTTGGAGTTTTAGATTGGTTTTTAGATTTGATAATGCAGACTTTGAGTTGCTTGTCACATTTGAAACTATTGTAGGATGCTCAAGTAAAGGGGGCAACTTGGAGACTTTGTGCTACTTTAATTTTCAATGTTTTTGCACAAGAGGTGCATCATGTAGTTATACTTTGAGTTGCTACATATTGTGCGTGGTTACTGGCAAATCATCTAAAAAGGTTGATAGGAGAGTAGATAGTTGAAGACTTTGAGATTTCTTTTTGTTTTCCTGTCCTAGAGAAGCAACAAAGGACTTTGTGCCTTTATGGAAATTTTTATTCTTTATTAAGTTTACTTCATTAATCATTTGTGCTTTCAGATGTGATTCTTTTTTGAAAGAAGAGAAAAGAATAAGTGCCATTTCTGAAAAAAGAGAACAAGACAGAGTTTCACCCATATTTGGAATAGATTTAGAGTTAGAGTTTATTTTTGAATTGTTGAAGTGGAAAGAAAAGGGGGAGCCTTCCCTTTGAAATTAGGAGAGTATATCTCACACACTATGGCTAAAACCACAATTTTGCATGCCTTCCTAGGTGTACAAAATTTTCAACCTACATTTTTGTTACTACTTATCAAGTTGCCATTAGTTTTTATATTCAAAGTCATACTATATACTCTAGTCGGTTAGCACTACCGAATCATGCAATTGGTATACACAGAGAAGTCGATATGCACAGTCTAGTCAGTTATAGAGGAAAGCAGTCATAGAACACAGTATACACCGAGTTGTCAATCAAGTATCTTTTTGAGACTACCGAGCAGTAAAGATGACACACCGAGTTGATATACATTGAGTGAAACGTGTTAGCAGATACATTGAACCTGGACATGCATATGAAAACATGTTACAAGATCGAGGCACATCTAGCCGTTATTACATTGGAAATTGCACCAGAAGATTGTGTATGATTTTGAGATCAATCTAACCAATGAAATATTTTGTATAGTTATTGTAGACACCCAAAATTGTCAAGTCTAATTAAATAAATATTTTATTTATTTAATTATCTAAGCGTAATTCTTCTATTAATTAAATAAATCTTTATTTATTTAATTAATTCATTTATCCTCTTCTAGCCTTATTTCTCATTTAAATAAATACATTTATTTATTTAAATTATCCTTTTCCTAAATTAAATAAATATATTATTTATTTAATTATCCCACTTCTTCTATTAATTAAATAAATCTTTATTTATTTAATTAATTCATTAACCTTTTCTACCTATGACACATGTCATTCATCTCTTAATTCCTACACTACCTACATTATTTTATTATTTCTTTTACCTACCCTCTAATCATAGCCAACCTCCTTTTACACCTCTCAATCTTATCCCTCCATTTCATATAGTGTCTTCTATATAAGGAGATGCTTCCTTCATTATCAAACCCTAATCATTCATTCTAATGAATCATCTTAAGGACTTGACTACACTACGATCCTACTTGTAACCACATTCCGTTCTTTGTTGAGCTCTTGTGCACATAAAATCTGAGAGCAAATACATCAAGCAAAAGATCAATGGAGATAGGAAGAATTAAGATTCAAACCCTATTGGACATGTGATGGTATAATCTTTATGATTTCATTTGATTTGCATTGTCTTAGGTAATCTTCATATGTTATGGTGGATCTTTGTTGTTGTTAGGCTAGGGTTTTGTGGTTGAATTCATTTAGCCTTTCAATATCATTATTATTGTATCCATTTTCACCATATACAGTTATTCATTCAAGGAATCTTGTTTGTAAGATCGAAGCAATGAATTAGATCACCGTTTTAAGAGATCTATTTATACAACATAAGTTAAGGGTGTATATATGTGTGTAAGAAGACTGTTACAAAGACACAGAGGTCACCGAGAAGGTTTTCAGAGAACAGTCGAAGAACAGAGTAAACAGAAGGGTTTACCGAGTTACTATATGGGTTACCGAAGTATGCTATAAGCAAGGTAATCTATTTTGAGCACATAGAATCTGCTATAACATTTCAGATGTAAAGTTGTGGATATTTGTAATGATTTTATTGTAATATTATGAAGTTGAAAGATAAACCTTTAACATGGTAAAAGACTCTAATCAAGTCTATAAATTGTAAAGCCTCTAACCAAGTGCATCATTTAGATTAAATGTTGTAAAATCCTTTAACAAGGTAGATCTAACAGATCTTGTTACTCCTAACAGGGTGAGCTATCAGAAATAGCTAAAATGTATCTCTAACCGAGCACTCTTTATTATTGCAGTAGTGAAGTTGTGGGTGCCATCCCCACTGCAGTTTTTCTCTCTAACCGAGAGTTTCTGCATAACCAAAATATATGTGTTATGGAGTGAATCATGTATGATTGTTATCTATTTGCTTTAACTTTATTTTATGTTACTGCACTATTCTGTTTATGCATAACATTAAAGTTATTATTCAATAAAAGTTTTGGAGTACTGATTCACCCCTCCCCTCTCAGTACATTATCTTTCCATATTGGGCCTAATAATTGGTATCAGAGCTTGAATCTTGGAAAAGGGTTTAACTACCTAAAGAGAAAGATCTTATCAATGGAAGGCTATAAACAATCTCGGAGGATTGTATATCTGCAAGAAGAGCTGGATCATGCTAATCAAGTGATTGCAGACATGCAAAGGCAAATGCAAAAATATCTGAAAGTAAGAAGAAGATTATCTAATGACTTGCAGGATTCTCAAGAGTTAGTGGAACAAATTGAGACATCATCTGAGAATAGTATATCTGAAGAAACTGAAGAAATGATTGGAGTATTGAGAGAAAAGAACAAAACATTGGTTGATCAACTAAAAGCAATGAAAAGAGAACATGAACATTTCAGTACACAGATGACTGAAAATATAGATTCATTGAGGACAACTGAGGATAAAGCAAGAGATCTACAGAGAGAGAAACAACAACTTGAAGTCTTAGTATCTGATAAAAATGATGAAATCATAAGGTTGACTGGGATTCAACAAAATATGACAGATCAACTAGGTTAGGCACATCATGAAGCAATTATGAAGAATGATGAAAATCAAGCATTGAAACTTGAAGTATCAAGGTTGTTCGATGAACTTGAAACATAGAAGAAATCCAAAGAAAAACTGAAGAAGAGTTATGAAGCATCAAAGATGTTGGATGAGCAATTGAATACAAGAAGACCCAACAAAGATGCAGGACTCGATTACAAAGGAATTCATACTACCGAGAGAGGAGAATCATCAAAGCAAGCTGGAAATAGGAATAACATCAAAAGAAAGAAGCCTATTTGCTACTATTGTGGAAATCAAGGTCATACTGCCAACATATGCCAAATCAGAAAAGGTAAGCAACCGAATATCACTAAGTCCAATGATTATTGTTACAATTGCAATAAATATGGTTAGACATCTAATCAATGTAGGACAAAGTCTGTTAACAACTATCAGAAGGAAAAATACAAAGGGTTTTGTAGAAACTGCAATAGATATGGACATAATACTGAGAAGTGCTGGCTTAAGCAAAAGAACTACATGTGGTCTGCACACTGAGCAAACACTAGAGGTTACCGAACTCACACAAATCCTTACCGACAATATGCAGCAGTACCATGGGATTACAACACAAGGATATGGTGTGAATGTTGTGGAAGACATGGACATATTGGTGCCAACTATTTTATAAGGTTTGGAATGAATAACCAAAGATCATGGAGAAATCCTGGTATGGCATGTTTTCATTGTCACAAAGTTGGACATTTAGCTGGAGATTGTAGAGATCAACCTAGAGGAGACACTGAAGAAATAAAAGGAAAATTAAAGATGATTTGGAAAAAGAAGGAAATCATGTCAAATGAAGAAAGCACCTTACCTACCAAGTTAGGTGCACCTATTCCAAATTAATCAAAAAAGGTATGAAGGGACTGCATTCTCTAAAGGTTAAAATCATAACAGTTCCTATTCTATTATGTACTAAATTCAAAATCTGCATAGTTAAGATGCATTAGTAAGTTTGAAATTCTATCAAAAGTACTTTATAGGAAACCTGTCAAGTCGGTGAATACAGGAAGCCTGTCAAGTCGGTAAATGAAGGAAATTTGGTTACTCGGTTAAAAAAAGAAGAAGGGGGAAATCGATTAAAGGTAAATCTAATGCATTTAATGTTTTAACCTAACTCGCACGGAGCTCGATAAGGTATTTTGTGTACTTAAAAGCATTTTCATGGTCATTTACATTCACCAAGTTTTAAAAAGAGCAGAGTAGAGAGAATCAAGGCGATCAAACCTCATTCTAAGTGAATCCAAGGTATTTACATCAAATCTCATCACACTGTCAAGCTAGTTTACCGATCTTATCAAATTGCTATTATCTGCTTAGTGTGAAGCGTCTGTCGTTTGTAAACCGTCAAACCCTAAGGATAGTTTGCTAAGTTTTTACCTAAAATCTACAATGGCGCCCAAGATCCAAGATCCCATAGTTGTCAAGAATATAGAGATGCCCTCACTGAAATACACTTTGACTCCTAAAGTCGCCTCTGAATCGGATGACAAAACTGCCTTTTCACTCATCCCGGATTGAGTCTTGTTAGTTGAAGATGTTAGATTCTTCACCAAATGTCGTGTTGAAGAACTTGATCATGTTGAGATTAGAGACACCTATGATGAATTATGTACCGATGGTGTATTATAAAACAAGTATGAACACATCAGAATCAAAGGATTGACTGAAGCCCTAACCTACTCGCATGTGTTCAAGCCCTAATGGGTTAAGTTTGTTTTGAGCAGAGTTCATGATGATTTCATGTGGCTAGAAGAGCAACCATTCAAAATCACCAAGGAAATCATTCATGTGATCACCGGTTATCCTATCTATGATCATGCACAAGCTCAGAAGATGATATCACAGAAGGAGTTAATCAGTTTGACTGGAGTAGAATCTGATTACAGAGGACTGAAATTGAACAATGTCACTGATGTAGAACTTAAGTTTGCCATTAGAGTAATTACTTACTGTTTCTTCCAATCAGCAAGGGAAAACAATGTACCCTATGCAATAGTTGACTTAGCCTATAAAATTGTGAAAAAGGGAATGAAAGTTGACTTATGTGAAGTGTTACTGAAGAACTTGTTTGAGAATTTGAACACAATAAGGAAGCCAAAGAAGAACAACTCGACAAATACACTGAAGTTTGGTTCACTTCTTGTATGCATGTTTTTCTACTTTGAGAAATTCTTTCCAACAGTTGGTAAAGTAGTTAGGGAGCTACACTGACCAATCACCCATCAAATTAATGGCTTTATCAAGAAATTGGGAGATAATTTCAATGATATAATGGATGACTACTTCAACAAATTTCAAGAGAAGATGCACAATAGGTACCGAATTCCACCCTAGTTGGTAGAGAAATATAAGGATGATATATGCTTTGAGGTAGACATTGATTACTGTTATGTGAATTCTGTGGAACCAAGGACTCAATCTTTGCCACCAATGGGTTACGAGATTGACTTTGATATCACACAACAAAAAATTGATGCATATCTTTCATTACCAAGGCATACTACCAAACTGAGGTATGGAACCTATGAAGAGGTGAAGGGAAAAGTAAAAATGAGCATTCTAGTACCCAAGGTAACAAGAAAGGCTACAAAGATGATAAAGGTTTTAACGGAGAAATTAGGAGAAGACTCCTCCTCTACACCTGTCAAAGGCACTCTTGCCATCACCGAAGAGGAATCAAAAGCTCAAGAAGTAGCAATATCATTGAGCACCAAACTGCCTAAGGGTAAAGTGTTGAAAAGAAAGAAACTGGACACTTCAAAGGCCCTACCGACTCCACCAACAAAGAGACCTAATACAAGAGCATCAGCTGCATCACCAAGTAAGAAATAAAAGAGTGTTACTGCTCCCAAGGTAACCAAGACCTACAAGAAATCTACCCGGAGACTCATTCTGGCGAAAGAGTCTAGTGATACAGAATCCGAAGATGCAAACAAATTCCAGATTGTAAAGAGCAAGAAGGTAAATATTCATAGTGTTGAAAACTTCTGTGCCAATCTAAAAGAATATGGTGGATTTGCATGATTTAGATATGTCAAGTATGAGACTAGGAATAATGATGAGAAGAGACAAATTGAAGAAGCTGTTATTTGCACACTTCTAAAGTTTCGGCTAGCTCCATTAAAACTAGTAAAGTCACTTCCAAATGAAATTTACTTGCATATTGATAATAGGTGGAAATATGCAATGGACTTAGAGAAACAAATTAGAGAAAGAAGTCTAGTCCATCTATTTCCTGATATGTCTTTAGCAGAAATAAAGGAACATTTGACAACCTACAATTCAAAATTTCTTGTCAAACAAAGAGCCTTAAAACTGATGAATGGGCTATATATTGATGTAGAAAATGAGACAAAAGCAAAATGGCAGGAAATATTCAAAATCAAGGATGTCGGTGAACAATCTAAAGTTGAAATTGTTGATGTCACCAAACAAGATCCTAATGTCACCGAGCAAGGTCCTGATGCTACCAAGCAAGACCCGATTGACACTATTCAAATTGATGAAGATGTCATGGATGCAGAAGCACCGGAGTAGGAAATGATCGAAGGCACTACATATGCAAAACTTGTATCTAGTGAATCCATTTTAGAACAAGTTCAGCCTTACCCACTGATCAATCAACCTATCTTCTTTCGAAGCTCCTCAGGATACAACACAAGGCACCAAAGGTCACCAGTCTGAAGCAGCAGAAGGTACAACTCAAGAAAAGACCTCTCAAGCACCCTTGAGCACCAAAAATGTAGTAGCTGAGACACCTAGTACTAAGACACCGAAAGACACCACAACAGCTATAGGAACTGACCAAAGTGTTTCCTCTACTGAGCAACCTACCAAGGGTCAACATGCCTCTCAAGCTATTATCTTGGTCCAACCGACCAAAGGTAAAGAGAAGAAGGTGAAAAAACATAGTTTCAAAGTTGATTTATCTAAACCAATAGTGTTGCCCAATGTGGACATCTCAAAATTAAAGGGGCAAGCACTTATTGATTTCAGTGAACTATGCAAAGAAAAGGCCAAACAAGAAAAATAGATGGCCATTCAAAAGAAGAATAAAGTACTTCTGAAGGTGAAGACACTGCTGACATATATGCTACCTTCAGCTACAGTGTCAACTGATGCAACCATCCATATTCAACTGGATGAACTCCTTAATCAAATAGAAACATCTAGAGTAGATGCATCTGAGTACTTGAGCAAGCTAAAAGACAAGGAGCTTACTGCAAAAATGATTGAAGAGGTACAAAAAGCTCTAGCTATTGGGAAAGTCAAGCTTGTCAAATTCATTGCTGAGTTGTCCCCTCAACTCAAGCATATTCTTTATTTATTTCAGAAACTTTGTACATTTTCTATATTCATTAAAGATATCAAGAATAAAACTAATGCAATTGAGAAAGAGATCACCGATCTCTCAAATAAGTTGACCACTGAGCCCAATTTAGTTCAAAATTTTTATACCAAGCTTCAACAGCTCATGGCTCAACAACTATAACTAAGAAATGAAGAACATAAGATCAAGATGGATATAATGACACTCCAGACATTATTCCTTCCTCATCTTTCATCAGTTCAAGAACAGATTAACCGAGCTACACGCTTATCTACTACACAAGAGGGAAGCACTCTTGATGGCTTAATATCCCTATTGGCTGATATTCAAGCACAAACTTCTTTAATGGAAAGTGTAAAGGATGCACTCTTTGTCGCACTCACCGATGCTCAAAAAAAGTATAAATCCATTTTTGATCAGTTACCACCCCCGGCTGGAAATTAAGTTTTTGATGTTTGTCAAAAAGGGGGAGTGATACTATATAAGGGGAGTGATACTATATATTGAGGGAGTGATACAACTTTGATATAGTATTCGGAGTATTGTATACAGGGGGAGTATACCGAGCATAGTATGCAGAGTATCCAAGGATAGTAAGCAGAGCACACAAGCACATAACCAAGCATGCAAAATCAGAGTTATGTATAGTATAATGATAAGGGGAGTATATCTGATTATACTATTTCATTAACTATTGTATATATTGTCAAGTATAGTCATTTTGCAAAGTATATAGATTTTTGAGTTATGACTTTGAAAGTAGTTTTGTCAAACATCTCAACTAATGTCAAAAGGGGAGATTGTTACTACTTATCAAGTTGCCATTAGTTTTTATATTCAAATTCATACTATATACTCTAGTTAGTTAGCACTACTGAATCATGCAGTCGGTATACATAGAGAAGTTGATATGCACAGTCTAGTCGGTTACAGAGGAAAGCAGTCATAGAATGCAGTATACATCGAGTTGTCTACCGAGTATCTTTTTGAGACTACCAAGCAGTAAAGATGACAGACCGAGTTGATATACACCGAGTGAAACGTGTTACCAGATACATTGAACCTGGACATGCATATGAAAACGTGTTACAAGATCGAGGCACATCTAACCGTCATTACATTGGAAATTGCACCAGAAGATTGTGTATGATTTTGAGATCAATCTAACCAATGAAATATTTTGTATAGTTATTCATTCAAGGAATCTTGTTTGTAAGATCGAAGCAATGAATTAGATCATCGTTTTAAGAGATCTATTTATACAACATAAGTTAAGGGTGTATATATGTGTTTAAGAAGACTGTTACAAAGACACAGAGGTCACTGAGAAGGTTTTCAGAGAACAGTCGAAGAAGAGAGTAAACAGAAGGGTTTACCGAGTTACTATATGGGTTACCGAGGTATGCTATAAGCAAGGTAATCTATTCTGAGCACATAGAATCTGCTATAACATTTCAGATGTAAATTTGTAGATATTTGTAATGATTTTATTGTAATATTATGAAGTTGAAAGAGAAACCTTTAACAGGGTAAAAGACTCTAATCAAGTCTATAAATTGTAAAGCCTATAACCAGGTGCACCATTCAGATTAAATGTTGTAAAATCCTTTAACAAGGTAGATCTAACAGATCTTGTTACTCCTAACAGGGTAAGCTATCATAAATAGCTAAAATGTATCTCTAACCGAGCACTCTTTATTATTGCAGTAGTGAAGTTGTGGGTGCCATCCCCACCGCAATTTTTCTCTCTAACCAAGAGTTTCTGCATAACCAAAATATATGTGTTATGGAGTGAATCATGTATGATTGTTATCTATTTGCTTTAACTTTATTTTATGTTACTGCACTATTCTGTTTATGCATAATAGTAAAGTTATTATTCAAGAAAAGTTTTGGAGTACTGATTCACCCCTCCCCTCTAGTACATTAGCTTTCCATATTGGGCCTAACAATTTTGTTATGTTGTCATTGATGTCAACCTATCTTGTGTTGTCATTGATGTCACCATGCATTGCAGATGGTCTGAAAATTTATGTTTTGATGTTGTTGAGTGGCCTAGTAATGATATTAAGTAAGTATAAGGTGTTCTCAAAAGAGTATATTTTGGTTTTGTTGAGTGGTCTAGTAATGATATTAAGTAAGTACGAGGTGTTCTTAGAAGGTTGGTGTAGTGGAAGATTCAATATGCAGGAAATATTATTTAATCACTAATATATTTGGACTAGATTTTCGACTGAGGTTTTCGACGGAGAAGGTATATTGTGGCCAAATTTGATTTTTTTTTGAAAAAATGCTTGCATTCATCATAATTCCGATGGAAATTACCCATTTGGTTTCGACGAAGAAGGCATTAGCAATGAGAATTTTCTTTTTTTCAAAAAAGTGCTCAAGTTCGTCGTAATTCCGACGACAACGGCCATTACAAAATTAAAAAAAGAGGTGGGGAATTCATTTGTGAATTGCAATCCCGTGTAGGCGTTTGTTGCAACTTCAACCCCCAAGAACATCAAACCCGCGTTGAAGGCAATCCCATGCAGGAGGTAGATTCAAATTGCCCTAGTTTTTAATTTCTTGTTGCAAAAAATATACATGTGGTTGTTAATTGTCCTAGTTTAATCTCGTAAAACCATAGAACTGTGATTGAGGAGTAAGTGTTCACTTTTGTATTAGCAATCCCTTCCTCCCGTATACGTGCATGTTGATTGTTCACATGAGATCACATCTCTTTGCAGCATCGTATCAAACAAGTCACGAGCCTTGTCCATGTTTCCACATTTTGCATTCATGTCAAGCAGGGCATTTGCAAGTACAACACCTAACAAAATTCCTCTATCCGTTATGCTTTGATGGATGTCCATACCCTGTTCCAAAGCTCCCATTTTTGCACAGGCAGGGAGGATGTTGGCAAAGGTTGTGGAATTTGGCTTTATGCCTTCCAGTTTCATTTGCTTGAAAGTGTCTAAAGCCTTTTCGACAAATCCATTTTGTGCATATCCAGCAATCGTTGCAGTCCACGAGACAACATTTCTTTCAGGCATTCTATCAAATAGTTCACGTGCCTTGTCTATGCTTCCACATTTTGCATACATGTCTACCAAGGCAGTTACAACTACAACATCTGACAAAATTTCTCTATCCTTTATGCTTCGATGAATGTCCATACCCTATTCCAAATCTCCCATTTTGGCATAGGCAAGGAGGATAGTAGCAATGGTCATGGAATTTGGCTTTACACATGCCGATTGCATTTGCTTGAAAGTTTCTAAAGCCTTCTCAACAAATCCATTTTGTGCAGTTGCAATTACATCTGACAAAATTCCTCTATCTTTAATGCTTTGATGGATGTCCATACCCTGTTCCAAAGCTCCCATTTTGGCACAGGTTGGGAGTAGGCTAGCAAACGCAACTAAAGAAATGCAATGATCAGCTCCAAAGACATCAAACACTACTAACAAAACCGAGAGTCTAAAATATGATAGGGAATAGTGTGAGCTGTCCTGAAATAAAATATTTTATTTTCAATTTCAACTAAAACATAATTACTCAACCATTTAATGTTATTAATAAGTGTTTAATTTATGAAAGATAAATGGTTGGCCACCAGTACATGAGTTACTAAATGTACACAAATAAGTGAATTTGATATTCAAATCTATCTACAATGAATTTAATTCTTGTCCATTAGTCATTTATGTTTGCAATAAGCATCTTTCTTTGTTTTTCTTAATCTTTATTCATAGTTATGTGCATATTTCATATTCTATAATTAGGATATCAATTGCTATGGCTGAACACTAGCATGATGTTTGTGTTGTGGTATAGATGCGTGGAAACATAATTATGGGATTGTTATATTATAGAGATCATAAATCTAGATATTGCATATTAGTTATAGCTCTTCTTGGATTGAGTCTAAAGTTGACATACAGTCATAAAGCCATTATTAGTAGATCTATCCATTTCTAGTAAAGACAATTGAGAAAGTTATTTTGATATTGAGAGTTTCTTATCTGTTTACCTATTGATCATTATTAAGCCATAATATTTAGGTCTATTTATCTCTCTTGCAAAACCTCTACAAGTGTCCTAGATTGTCCCTACTACTCACTCTTCAATTCGGAAAAATGGAGTTCTAAAGATTTGTTGCACAAGATGGTGTTGAACGTATCAACAAGGCTAGCATGGAAGGCATGTTCAAGCTTCCACTTGTACAACTTCCAACAAATGATTTGTTGATAGAAGAAATTTTTGAAATAGGGATACAATCGAAAGACAAGTAAGTACATACAAACCTCCTCAGTTGAAAGTAAAATCTATGTATAAAAAGAGTACATTGAATCCCAATCCATAAACACAATAGAGATACTGATGGAGACTTAATTGGATGTAGCATGTCGCACCAAAGTTGTTAGAGTATGCTAAGCTAGTACATAATATTTCGTAAAGCCACATTAGTATTTTACCCAGATCATTATCTACCAAAACTAACTATGGTAATCCTTTTGAGGATTAATTTCATGGTGCTAGATCTTCATTTAGTTCCACTTCTTGTTGGAGATAAGAACAGTTATTTCTTGAGGTAGATGAATATCCCATCAACAAAGGACAAGACCCTTTCTAGAATATAACAAATTCTACTCCAACAAAAGATCATGGGGGTTTCATTAGAGATGTTGAATAAGAGATAGACTTCTACTGCTGCATTAAAAGCATTGGCATGTTCTTCATTTATTGATGTAAACTCTCTGTGACGCCACCACAACCAACAAAGGTGTAAAAAGTTGTTTGCAATGCATGGATTTTTAGGATTTTCCTTTGAGAAAATAGAATTAAAGTATGGAAGCAGGATCTGCTAGCTCCTGAGGGAAAGATCATGTCAGACAATAATTTCTATTTTCTTGCCTGTGAAGAAAGACCATGTCAGACAATATCAACGAACAACAAAATAAGGAGATGATTGCTAGATTGTGGTCTAACTTGAAAAGAAAAGGTGATGGAAAATGTTATTGTCTGTGCAAAATTTGTAAGGGGTTAAAGAATAGAAGACTTCTAATCAAAACAATGAAGAAACATTGTAGGCTGCATGGTCACATTGAAGGTGGACATGATTATCATCCATTGGTAAGTTTTTCATTATATCATTTTGACAATTTATATACATAATAAATCACGTGATGATGAGATCATGATCACAGTTTATTTATGTATATCAATTTTATATAGGTCGAGCACCCCAGAGCACATGGTATGGATCAACACAACCCTGAGAATATGGTTTTCGAAGTGGACGAACATGGAGGTGTGAATATCGAAGCTGAAGATAATGATTTCATGGAAGATGACGATCATGAGCCAGAAAACACAATTGAAGATGATGGTACAAATACATTGATCCATGACTCGTTTAGTACTTATGTAGCTGATCATGATGATGAAGATGACCTTGATGTTGTTCATGATGTCCCTCTACTTGAGAAAGCATCTGAGGCCCTTTATGAAGGCTCACAGGCAACTCTTCTCTCTGCTGTATTGTTGTTGGTGAACTTGAAGGTTATGAATGGTTTATCCAACATAACAATGTCACGTATGTTAAGGCATGTCATATATGTCATAATAAACTATGAATCATGCTGTACCGTTAATATTCTTTATTATAACAAATTATATTTTGTTGTTGTAGATTGATAGGTGAGTTTTTGTTACCACCATCAAATATTCTACCTCGCTCATACCGAGAATTATCTGCCGTTATGAAAGATATTGGAATGGAGTATCAAGCAATAGATGCTTGTCCCAATGATCATATTATATATCACAAACAACATGAATTTCAAACTGAATGCCCTGAATGTCATATCAGTAGATATCAAACAAATCAAATAGCAAAAGGGTTCCTCGCAAGGTTCTTCACTATATTCCCATTATTCCACGTATGCAATGATTATTCAAGTGCACTAGCCTGGTAGAATTTATGGATTACCATGCATGCAATAGAAGTTGAGATGACATTATTCGAATGCCTACAGATGGTTCAACATTTATGGACATAGAGGAAAAGTGGTCACACTTTAAAGAAGAACCTCGTAATCTCAGGCTTTCATTGGCAGCGGACGGTGTCAATCCATTTGGAGAGATGAGATCTGTTTACTCAATGTGGCCTATTTTTGTTATCAACAATAACATTCCTCCATGGATGTCAATAAAGAGGGAGCACATAATGTTGGCAATGATTGTTCCAGGTATTTTATCATTTACATATAGTCGTCTAAATTTAATTATAAATATTGCAGTAAAATGGTCATAATAATTATGTAATTTTTTTGTTCATTCGATTAGGTAAGTACCAAGTTAAAGATATGAATGTATATATTGAGCCTCTTATCGACGAGTTGCTGGAGTTATGGAATGGTGTCACTATGTATGACGTCTCTAGACCAATAGGACAAAGACAATTTCAATGCCATGCGATGCTTCTATGGACAATACACGATGCCCCGGGGCTAACACATTTTTGTGGTATGTTATAGTGTTTATGTTGTGCATGTACATTATAATTCAAAAAATTATCATATTTAATCCAATTATACATTATCTTGTAGGTCTTCAAATAAAGGGAAAATTTGCATGTCCTGTTTGTGTTCCAAAGATGAAATCTCATCATTCAAAAAGTTTAGGAAAGAAGGTGTTTGATGAGTATAGGCACTTTCTCCACAAAAATCATAAGTACCGAAATACTGAAAAACATCTTTTCAATGGGAAAGAAGAGAATACATCAAAGCCACGAAGAATGACACCCCACCTGTGGAAGTTGGAATATAATAGAATTAATCGTCAAGGTAATGTCATTCCATCTATTGGTTGGTCATAAAACATCTTTTCTATTTTGTTTTGTTTACTGATGATGTGATTGATGATCATGAAGGTCGGGAAGGCATAAATGACCACCTTCCTAAGGGAATAAAAAGTTATCCCCGACAATTTAGTAGGTTGCCCTACTATGAGCAGTTACAAATTGTTCATTTGTTTGATAGTATGCAAATTGGAAAGAATATAACAGTGACATTATGGAAAATATTGGATGGAAGGCGTGACAAAGAAAAAATTGTCAAAATATGTAGTGACATTCAAGATTCCAATCATGCAATGATAAATGTCATTCAATCAAATAGCCATGGAGATCAGATTAATATAAGTGAGCTTCCTTGGTTATTAACGGACCGACAAAGCAATGCTATAAAATAAGTCATATGAAAAATT